>NW_018164530.1:284156-285576 GCF_001263595.1 Phalaenopsis equestris
AGAATTGAATTGATTATAGAAGAGTGTGAATGAGAAGCCAAATTGAAATAAATTTCAATTAAGATCATAAATGTGTTAAAATAAGAATTACTTAAAATTTTAAGAAAATTATGATTTCATATTGTGTTCTAGACAGCGAGCTCGATGCGAGCCTAGAGAGTTTCTTCGTGATATTGACATGTTCATATCATGTGAAATAATCAATTATAAAATTATGAAGTAGAACGTTCTATAAGATCATTATTTGTCCCTAGTAATAATAAATTCATTATTAAGTATAAGCACATGAAATTGACATGGGATATTTTTAAATATCTATGTTGAAAATGATTATAACAGAAAAACTGATTCATTAATCATTAGAGGGGGAAAATATGACAAGGAAATGATTGAATTCACAACTCTTAATATTAAGAGTTTGTTTGGGGCAGCTATAGCTTATCCAGCTTAACCAGATAAGCAACTTATCCTGATAAGCAGCTTATCTTCAGTTTTTCCTGATAAGTTGGCTGGTTGTTTGGTTTGTACGTTTGGAAAAAAATTGATTTGCAATTGTTTCTATATAAATGATCATTCTGCACCTGATTTACAATTATTTCTGGATAAATGATCATTCTGGCAAGCGCAGTTATGTTGTTTGCAACAAAACCGTAATGGTGATACATTTGATAGTTTAGAACAAAAAAAACCACTTCATAACAGTACAAAAAATGGATATACACTTCACTTAAGAGTATATAACAAGCATTGATATCAAAAACCAACCGAAAAATTGTTGGCATCATTTTTTTTTTATTTTTGATGTCATGTGTATCCAGGACGTCGATATTACTTAAGGAGGGCGTCCATGTCGTTAAAGATTCAAATACGGGCTAAAAATACACAAATTATCATTTTGGATCGTTTGCTGAAAAAAGTGGTCTGAACGACCTCGAACGACGAAACAGACCACGTGAGTGAGTCCGAAATGTTGATTCATCTTAGGATAGACGCTCGTTGGACCACGGTTTCGCGTGCGGGCTAAAAATACGTGAATTTTTATTTTCGTCCTGATTGCTAAAATAAGTGGTCCGAACGACCCCAGACGACGAAACGGACAGTGTGGTCGCGTCCAGAACGTCTAATTTACCTAGGGGAGAAGTTCATTTTACTGCAATGACGTATTCGACAAAAGATGCGGAGAGATAATAATAATTATTATTATTTTAAAAAAAAATTTCTTTTTTTTTAAAAAACTGCGTAACTCTCCTCCCTCTCTCCTCCCTCCTCCCTCCTCCCTCTCCAAAAAAAAATAAACGGTTAAAAAAAAAAAAAAAGGGAGAGAAGCAGCATCTCCTGGAAGGGATGCCCTCCCTCTCCCATGAAAATGAGTTTCTCTCTCATAGGAAAGAAATAAAATAAAATACTATATATATATATA
>NW_018164530.1:285852-286962 GCF_001263595.1 Phalaenopsis equestris
ATATATATTATTATATATAAAAAAAACTTACGCACCTTCTCCTCCGTTGTCCAGATCGCACATGACCCCCCTCCTGTTTCTCGAGAATCCTAGCCAATGCGCCCCTCCTTCGCGAGCCCTACCAGCTTCATGTCCGAATCCCGTCGGCGACATCTCCTTGTCGGTGAACGAGGCCGCCAGCACCCTCTGCCTCGCCGGAAAACACCCTAATCACCCATTTCATGAAACTCCTCCATATCACAAAACCACCTCGTCTATTCGCAAAACCGCACGTCGCCGGCCGAGCCTTCACCGACGTGCAGAACTTCTGCCTGCATCCCGCTGCGGCCGTTACCTCCTTCACACGCAGGACCGAGGGTAGAGCACATCCCTCTCCCTGGCATCTTCTTTAGTGTGTGCCGCTTGCAAGCACCGTCACCGAAGCACTTATTCGACCAACATTCCCCGGTGGTGGGACCGTTGACGGCCAAAGGTGGTATTGCCTTGAAGAGGCGTGGACGTCGTCTCCTTTGCGAGGAAAGCTTCCTCTCTTTTGTCGTTGTCGTCTGACTCCTCCTCGTGAAGGTACATTTCGATGCATTTTTATATGCTAAATTATTTATTTTGGGTACTTCGTATACCTCACATGCTCGTTGTTTTGTTTGTGTGACTTGTTGTGAGATACATCGGTTGTATTCTCTCGCCCTCACTGATTCCTCTCTTGCCCTCATTGGGTCTTTTTTGTTTTCGTGTGTACATTCTACGAGGCACAATGGAGCATGGATCGGACATCGGCGAGCTTGGAGAAAGCAAAGAGAACGCGTCTGCAATCGTCACAGTAGTGAGATCCTCTAAACTTCTAACTGGCCCTAGTTTTAATGGTGTCTAGGCGTATGGGTTTGATTGCCCACACGGAGTGTGTGTGCCGGCATGGGTCGGCGCGACAACGTGCCTGCATGATGGATCATTGGATTTTCTAAAGCTAGACTTTATGTTAGGATTTCCCATGCGTAGAAAACACCCTTCGTAGAGCCGAGTGTCTCCCCTTTGTTGTGAGCCTTAGCACAAGTCCTGATGGGACGGAGTCCCTCACTCCCCTTGCCTTTGGGTCCCCCGCTTTTCTTGGAGCAG
>NW_018164530.1:287496-288158 GCF_001263595.1 Phalaenopsis equestris
TCCATCTGGATCGACCGACCACTTGCTCATTTGCATGTTGTGTATGTGCATGTATATGTTGTCTGCATGATTGATATCATCTGCTTAAGTTGCCTACTTTCTGGTCACTGCCTTACCGGCGTACCCTCTTTTCGGGCCCCGGCCGCTACGGCATGCCTACTTTCGGGTCACTGCCTTACCGGCATACCCTCTTTTCGGGCCCCTGCCGCCACGGCATGCCCACCTTCGGGTCAGTGCCTTATCGGCATACCCTCCTTTCGGACCCTTGCCACTACGACATGCCCATTCCTACGAGTCACTGCCTTCATGGCATACTCTTTATCACTACTTATATGTTTTGATTTGCTTGCATTGGCATTTGCATTTGCATGTTTGCATGGATAGCGAGCCAGGTTCATTAGGAGAGTGACCCCGTGTTGGTCGCGATGCCTTAACGAGCATTGCTTGCTGGGTTGATCTCAGTGAGCAATGCGAGTTAAGTCATCGGGATTGACACGAGTATGACTGTGCTAAAGATCTAATAGATCTAACTCGTGTCACCATTCTTCGTGACACCCTTTAGATCCTTTGGATCTTTAGGATGGGGCCGGTATGACGACCCCGTCAAAGTCATATTATACCTAGACTCAACCCCCACTTAGATACTAGGTTGATGCACTTTT
>NW_018164530.1:288282-289194 GCF_001263595.1 Phalaenopsis equestris
TGTTGCATATGTGTGGTAGTGTGTTAGGGCGTTCTTCTGCAGGGAGCCATGTCTATTTTTATACACACACAGATACCACTATGGGGGGAGCAAGTAATGATTTCTAACAATTTTGCTTGCAAATGCTTCCCCCCACTTTTAAGACATGGCTCATGATATGTTATGTGCATGTGATTTTCCCGCTGACACTTGTTTCCATGCAGGATTGAGTCTTTTTCTTTTCTCTATGTATTTTTTTAGAGTCTAAAAGAGTCCTGTAGCAGAAATAAGATACGGGCATGGGTTCCGAGTCGTTAGCACGGGAACCACGTAGAGGGGACCAGGAGCAGATGCTCGTGCCCTGTATCTTAATTCTGCATTTTATATTGATGTATAGAATTAGGACCGGACATGTATATGCGGAGTCCGGCCGCCCTTTTCTTTTATGGGATATGTTGTCGACCCAGCGGCACCGGCCTGTTTATTATTTTGTTTGACTTGCTTTGTTTTATTCTTTACATCATGTTGCATGTCTGCACTTGCATGTTTTTTTCTTTGTTTTCTTTCTGTGTTTTATCTGGGATTTCACGATATAACATAGACTCATTAAGGACCCTAAAATTGTAATTTTCTACAAAAATCCTAAATAAAATATTCAAGATAATTAAAATTTAGGATTAAAATATTCAGGATCTAAAAATTACAACTTTTACTTTCCTGCATATATTAATAGAGCCTCCACAATACTTAAGATCATTCTAGATAATTGCATTCATGTTTGCATGTCCCGAGGAGGAGTCCCCGTACTTTTCCAACCTGACTGGCCCAGCATACCTTCATATAGGTGGTTGTCTAGTGCGCCTAGGGTGTTAGAAGACTCCCCGACCCAGACGGGGTGTAAGTACTTTTGTTTGGAGTGTTTCCAGCTTTGTA
>NW_018164530.1:289313-293061 GCF_001263595.1 Phalaenopsis equestris
GCAGGTATAAGTCCCACCTCTTGGAGCTCCAGCTTGTAGTCATAGGATAGAGTTTCCTTCCTTTGACCTTAGGGCTACCGAGGTTCCCGTGGATGATGCAATTCACGGATTGCTGACCGGGGATCTCAGGTTGTGTTGGGTCGACTACCTTCACGACCAGGTAGACTTAGGGTCCTGGTAGCTGTGGATGACGGGTCCGTGGTACCCCGACCCAGCTACCTTTACCTTTTAGGATCACTCTACCTTCTTTTTTGTTGAGCCCCTTTGAGCCCTGTCACTCCTTGACCTCGTTGATATCACCTTGACGGCCCGATGCCGATGAGCTACCGCCCATTTGGGATACAACGATTTGTTCTCTGCCCTTTGGTCCGGATGTGCTTTGACGTATTGGGAGATCCCCGTTAAGATGATTTAGGTTATTTCGTGGGCCCCATGTGTTGATAAGCCGCTATCCATTCCGGGATGTGAGAGACTCATTCTCTACCCAATTGTTTAGCGTGAGCTTTGAAGTATTGGGACTGTTCCCACACGAAATAACATTCCTTTGATTGTCAATACCCCATGTTTATGATAATATGAAGCGAAACTCCTTTTATCGAGAGTATTTTTGGGTATCCCCCAAGATGTAATTAACCAGTAGGAATACGTTCCTCTGGGAGTGCTCTTGACCCCAGAACAGGTACATACACCTGACTCTCTGGTTATGGGTAGTCTATGTAGATACTTCTTTCGCGGATATTGGTTTAAGGTGCCTCCGTCCGATCTTGTTTGGGTGGACATTCTTAACCTATCTTTGTGAGGTTTATCGCACGTAGACTCTCCACGTTTTACTTTTTCTCTTGTTTGTCTCTTTGTCGTATGTCCCTTCTTATCCGATTTCTCTCCTCTTCAAATCATTTATATGGTTCGGGAGGGAAATTTATTCGAATGGGGAAAGTATACAACGATCGACAAGCTGACGACTCCTTTTAAAAATAAGAAAAAGAGAAAAATGAACGAGAAACAAAAACTAACTAAAAATGTTTCTAAATTCAAATGAAAACCCACGATAGCATTGCTCGAAACAAACTGAGCCCGCATTAGAATAGTAGGGCACATTTTTTTCCAAGCAAAACACCACTCATAGCCACCACACACAAGCACAACTCACATCCATCACCTACCAACACACCCAAGGTCACCAGAACACACACCCAAAGCCACCATAAACATCTCTCATAGCCACCACACACAAGCACAGCTCACATCCACCACAACCCACACAGAACAAATGCTTCAGAAAAAGCTCCAATGCTCCAGAACAAGTACACCTCACGGTACTCCCTCCACAGACAAGGAAATCTCTATAACAATGCTCTAGAACAAATCAAATTCCCCGTAAACCCTAAACAAATCAAAAACCCAATTTCGCAAGAAGAAAGCCATAATTGCATGGAGAAAGCAAAATTACCACGGGAATAACTACCACACACTGTAGAGGGGAGGAAGAGGAAGGCGAGAGCGACAGGAGATTACCGAGAGCAGACGAGAGAGATCGAGGGAGGCGAGAGGAGAGAAAGAGAGAGAGAGAGAGATCCTCAGTAGGGCTCGCGTCGAGGGCAATGGGGTAAAACGAGAGAACTTTTAAAATGCTCTCAATATTTGCAAATGCGTTGAAAACTTTTAAAAGCATGCAAGACTTTTAATAGACATCAAATTATCAAAATTAATATGTTTTTAAGTACTCTGACAAAAGTTCTAAATATTGTTTCACAGAATAACGTTAAATTAACTCAAACTACTCTAACTCAAAAGAATAAATAATATTGTAAAGGATTTGCAACTATTTCAAAATGTGAACTCTACTTTTCAAAGCCAAACTCAAATTCATCATACTACAAATGCTCTCAAGCAAGCCTTCATGCCCACAGGGAAGCATCATAAGTTCCTTACGACCAAAGTAGACAAAACTCCATCTCTTAATGAACTATTGCAATACCAATCAAAAAAGAATCCTCTAACAAACAAATTTATATTCGAACACTCATCTATGAAACCAAAAAAAATCATTTTCGATCACCATTTATATATGGCCTCTAAGAAACTATACAAAAAAAATTATTGACCAAAGCATAAAATCTCATTATCATGTCTATAGGTCTAATTGATCCCTAGGTTACAATGTCTAGTTGACCTTAAAATATACATAAACTATGAATTTGATTCTCTACAAGTGTAGTTGACAAGGTTCGAGCATCAAAGTTAAATATTTTAAATATAGAAGACAATAGTGTTATGCATATACGGGAGTCGGTCCTCCCTGGACCGGCTAAAGGCAGTGTAACCACCCCACAGACGGGCCGGTCTTGGCGACAAAAAGGAGCAAGGCGAACGGGGGGAGCCGCACAAGGAGGAAAGGGAAGAGTGAGTTCCACAAGGGCCATAATCACCTATGCAAAGAGCAGAAAATAAGGGAATTTGGAGGGAAATAGGAAAGAAAGTTTTTGAAATGTCGGGAGGACATTATATTAATGAAAGAACCAAAGGCTTGCTTTCTTTATGCATGTTTAGTGTGTTTGTTGTTTATTTTTTTCTTGTGAAGTTCCTAGCAACGTTTACGGCGTGGGAGAGTCGATCAACCCCTAGAAAGTAGATCGACCACATATCTTGTTTTTTTTCCTTTGATTGTTGTAATTTAGCCCTTATTTGTATTTCTTTCACCTATTTGTTGTCGTTTAGTATGGTTTGTTTGTTGATTTTGGTGTCGAGGCATATCAAATTGGTATCATAGTGTAGATCTTGGTGAGATGGCAGCAAAGAAAATTGATATACTAGAAGAAGAGGTAGAGCAAATCTGAACGTGAATGGAAGAAAGGTTCGTGACCATTGTTGGCCTCATTTTTGTGAGGTCTTGTCTTCTCCTCCTTAGAGCCTAGATTCTAGCTCTAGAAATTCCTATGGACCATCTTAGAAAACTAGTATTGAGACTCACCCTTCTAGAAATTCCAACCAATTTCTATGTTCCTTTGATGTCTAGCATCTTTGGCACAAGACCATCGTCTTATGAACGAACGGTTATGGGCTATGTTGCGTAGATTCAAGGAAAATGTTCCAAATAGGACTTCAAGCCTTAGAAAAACATCGTCACGACCTTTTTTTCGTCACATACACACATCAAATACACAAAGTTCACAAAGTTGCGCGAAATCGGACTTCAATTAAGCCTAAAAGACGGGAGAAAATGCGAACTTCTCTGAATGACCTCCGACGACAAATTGGACTGCGACAACGCGTCCGGGATATCCATTTTGGTAGGAAAAGACACCCATATTGCTATACTTTCGACACGAGAAAATTGACGCGCAAATCGATGAATTCGTCAAAACGACTTCTGACGGCGAATCGGACTGCGACGGAACGTCCGAAATGTCGAAATTACCTAAAAGGGATGTCCAATTTACAGTTATTTCACACAAAGTAAAATGTGCAAATCAAATTTTTTTTATATATTTTAAAAAAAAAATTAAGTATCTTTATTCTTTTTAATTATATAATATTTTTAAAACCCTAAATATCTATTTCCCTTTCCCCCTTGCACGATTAAATCCTCCTTCGCCCGTGCCCGGCTCGGTCCCGTGATCGCCCTTCTCCCGTGCCCTAACTCCCGCAAGCATGGATCAATCGGGCGATGTCGCCGAGCCCGAGCGTCTTCCTCGCCTCCTCACACGCGGCATTTCGCCGTTGGTTGCGCACGCGGCTCCGCCCTTTG
>NW_018164530.1:294145-296288 GCF_001263595.1 Phalaenopsis equestris
GAAATTACATTTTTGGGGCTTTTATCTTGCTCCTCTCGCTGTCCTTTATTGAAATATATGCTGGAGGATTATTTTAAATGCTCGAAATTACATTTTTGGGGCTTTTATCTTGCTCCTCTCGCTGTCCTTTATTGAAATATATGCTGGAGGATTATTTTAAATGCTCGAAATTACATTTTTGGGGCTTTTATCTTGCTCCTCTTGCTGTCCCTTGTTGAAACATATGCTGGAGGGTGTTTTAAATGCTGGAAATTACATTTTTGGGGCTTTTATCTTGCTCCTCTCGCTGTCCTTTATTGAAATATATGCTGGAGGATTATTTTAAATGCTGGAAATTACATTTTTGGGGCTTTTATCTTGCTCCTCTTGCTGTCCCTTATTGAAATATATGTTGGATGGTGTTTTAAATGCTGGAAATTACATTTTGGGGCTCTCATTCTGCTTCTTTTGCTGCCCCTTATTAAAATATATGCTGGAAGATTGTTTTAAATGCTGGAAATTACATTTTGAGGTTTACATTTTGCTTCTCTTGCTGCCTCTTGTTGAAGTGTATGCTGGATTTGAGTTTTGGTTTTGAGTTGTTGCCTTACATGCGAGCTTTTGATTAAAATTGAAATTGAAAAGCTTTGATAATGGTGTGATTTTTAGAGATATAGAAAGATGTTCCCTATGAATTGTTATCCTATATTTTATGAAATGAAGAAGACTTTTGAAGTTTCATTTTGGGTTTGATATAAATTGAAGTCATGATGGGTTTGGAAATCCATAAAAGCGCTACTTGGAAAGGATATCCTTTTCGGGATTGATCCGATCATTTTCTTTTTAACAAATTTAAATGTTTTAGACCGAAACATTTGTGAGTTTTATTGATTTAATTTAGTTTTAAAAATGAATCGGTCTCATTTTCGTTTGTTTTATTTTATTTTTTAACGGTCAAGTTAAAAATGGGAATTTCCGATTTAATTTAATTCAGAAATGATTTATAATCTCAAGGGAAATAGGGGAGAAAGAGAAGATGAGAGAAAACTAAATTGAAATTTAAATTTGATTTTTTTGGATGATACAATCTAAAGAAGAGGCAGGGTAGCGTAATCCACCTTTTCTTTTACATAAGGAAAAATAAATTGCAAAATTGGAAGATTAGTTGGAATCGGAAGAAATGAGAATTTAGATGACGATTGAGAGATTAGTGGACTTACACTTAGACCCCTTAAGCTTTGAATCAATTTAAATCTAATTCCTTTAACTAGGATTGAAGCAAAACTCACAACTCTTTTGCCAAAACTATGAGTTTACCCCTGGGTTTTAGGATCCTGATAGCAAGTTAAGCTGGATCTATAGATATTTGAGGGTTAGTGGATAAACACTTAATTGAGATTAGATGCCTTAGGACACTTTAAGTTTAACCCAAAGTACAGGCATCCTAGATTTTAGAAGCACAACCTTGAGAGACAGTTTATCACCCTAATTTTCAAATGACCCTAAAAAATCCAAACATCTAGCCTCAGATTAGAAGATAGGTGGGACACTAGGCACGAGGTTGTACTAGATTGTGACTCATGACTGATTTAATTAAATCAAATAATGAAATTCTTACCTTAACTTGACCAAAACTGAAACTTTGTTTATCTTTTCTCTGTGATTTACCTGTTTCTATTAAGTCTTTTTCAGATCTTACTTCCCTCTTTACACAGCATATAACAGCTAAATTTAAAAGAGCGATGAACCTCTCAGGCGTACAGATTTAATTTACGTTACAGCATTTTATTTTAAAAAATGTTACATTGTTTTCATAGTCTGTTATACTGCTTCCCTAGCATGTTACGTTATTATTTAAGCATGCTACACTGTCTTTTATTTCTACTGTACACTATACTGTTCTTTCAAAAGCATGTTACATTGTTTTCATAGTTTGTTATACTGCTTCCCTAGCATGTTACGTTCTTATTTAAGCATGCTACACTGTCTTTTCTTTCTACTGTACACTATACTGTTCTTTTCTGTTATACTGCATGCTTAGTTACTGTGATACACTATGCCTTAGATTATGATAATCTAGTGGTTAGGCGTATTTTCAAAATTAAAATTAAACCAGGAGTTGCTACTACGAGAGGCTCGGAGCGTGCATCGCGCGCAGCATGAC
>NW_018164530.1:296738-299280 GCF_001263595.1 Phalaenopsis equestris
ATCTTAAGTGATTTCGATCATTTAAGATGTAATTAACTATAGGGGCTTGCCTCTATAGGGAACCTGGAACCCAGATAAAATAAACCTTATCTAATCCTCGTATTAGGTAGGGGAACTTGTCGGCAAATAAGACAATTTCGCAGACCGAACGGATGTCACAAAGTCTTTTGTCTAGGTGATTGAATCCCTATTACAAGTGATATTTATCTTTCGGGATAAGTGTTTTACTTGTAGTATCGTATTCACTCGTCTAAACTATTTAAAATGTGGGATCCAATTGGTCTCACCTATTTTTAAATTAAAATGTTACTTTTAAAAATAAAAAAAAGATTATATTGATATTTAAATTATTTTCAAAATCACAAAATCATTCACTTTTTTTAAATCACGAAGTTTAAAATAAAAACGGCCGACAACCATGGAGGACGGATTTTCTTCTATTGAAAGTCGAATGAATGATGGATTTGAAGGCATAGGAGAAATGCGGGAGATGATGAAAAAGTTCACGGAGATGCAATCCAAGGCCATGTCGACCGCTCCAGCTGCAAACCCTAACTAAGGGTTGATCGAGGAATCCTTGGCCATGTCAAAAAGGAAGGAGATCGAGCGAAAAGACAACAAAGAAGACATCATTTACCTACAAGAGTGTCCCCCTAAGACTCCGAGAGGAGAGCGAGTGGAGACTTTTGATGGAGGGTGGGTTGAAATTGGAGAAGAGATGGACGAAGAGGCACGAAAGAGTGGGATGAAGGAAGGAGGGAATCGGGAGTGACATATGCCTTTGACTGCAGGAGAGAGTTTCACCCTAGATACATGGGGGGAAATTCTAGAGAGAGAGGAAGTTGGGGTGGAGGTGCAAGGGTCAGAAAACTAAATATGTCGATCTTTGAATAGGATGATGTATCGGGTGGAGCAATACTTTGTAATCAACGGGTTGGCTGACGAAGAAAAGCTATGCAGCGGGATTATGCTTGGAGGGGAAGGCTTAGAGTGGTTCTAGTGGATAGAGGCAAGGTAATTGATGCACTCATGGGATGAGTTTAAGGATTATTTGTTGGAGCATTTTCGAGCCAATTGGGAAGGAGACTAACATGAACAATTCTATGCTCTGACTCAAGAGGGGATAGAATTCGAGAAGAGATGGACAAAGAGGCACGAAAGAGTAGGGAATCGGGAGTGAGATATGCCTGTGACTGCAGTAGAGAGTTTCACCCTAGATACATGGGGGGAAATTCCAGAGAGAGATGAAGTTGGGGTGGAGGTGCAAGGGTCGGAAAACTAAAGATGTCGATCTTTGAATAGGATGATGTATTGGGTGGAACGATACTTTGCAATCAACGGGTTGACTGAGGAAGAAAAGCTCATGGCAGCGGGATTATGCTTGGAGGGTAAGGCTTAGCGTGATTCCAGTGGATGGAAGCAAGGTATCTGATGCACTCATGGGATGAGTTTAAGGATTATTTGTTGGAGCATTTCCAAGCCATTTGAGAAGGAGACTTATATGAACAATTTTATGCTCTGACTCAAGAGAGGACGGTTATGGAATATCGAGAGAAGTTTGAGCTCTTATCAGAGAGGTTAAGGGGGATTTCTACTGTAGAACTGGAATGGAACTTCTAGAAAGGCCTAAAGCCCGACATAATCATTCGCCCCTTGAGACCGCGTGAATTGAGGGAAATGATTAGCTCGCCTAAGATGATAGAAGATAAGAAACAGGTGAAGAAGACCGACAAATGCGGCAACACCGAGGGATCTACAAGAGCATCATGACAGACGGTGTCATTTCAGAAAGAGATGCCGAAAGAGAAGAGTACAGGCCCCCGACCCGGGGGTAATTTCAAGTGTCTAATGGATGCAGAAGTGCAAGACAAAAGAGTCAACAGATTGTGTTACCATTGTGACTAGAAATACGCCCTACGCCATCTCTGCAAGGAGCGCTCTCTTCAAGTTTTTTTAGTTCTGGAGGAGGATACGGAGAGTGAAGAAACAGAAGAGAGCAGCGAAGGAGGAGCATCTGTATTTGGATGTGGTAGAGGTGTCCCTCAATTCGGTGGTGGGATTTACTCCAAATCACACCATGAAAGTGAGGGGATGGATCGGAAACAGCCAATTATGGTATTGGTGGATAGCGAGGCCACACATAAGTTTATCTCAAATCAGGTTGTGAAGAAGCTAAGGTTGAAGCATGTGACTACAGGGAGCTTTGGCGTCATGATGGGGACAGGGAAGGTGGAGAAAACTCGAGGAATTTGCAAGGGGTTGGTTCTGACACTACATGATATACATGTGATGGAAGCATTCCTTTATTTAGATTTGGGCAACACAAATTTGATTCTGGGAATGAAGTGATTATGAACATTGGGAGAGATGAAGGTGGATTGGAAGGTGGAGCTGAGAGTAGATGCTAGCCTATGCAAAACTATGATGTCGCTCAAAACCATGATCAAGTCGATTCAAGGAACAGGAGTAAGTTACTTGATGGAGTTGCAGAGCATTGAGATTTGAGATTCAGAGTTGGCAGAGTTTTTGGAAGGGGTTCAGC
>NW_018164530.1:299353-315632 GCF_001263595.1 Phalaenopsis equestris
CTAAAGAGTGTGTTCCTCCCATCAGAGTAATACCAAAGAGAAGCTGGTTCGAGAAATGCTAGAGGTTGGGATTATTAGGCCTAATGTGAGTGTTTATTCCAGTCTCATCCTGTTGGTAAAGAAAAAAGATGGTAGTTGAAGGTTCTACATAGACTACTGGCCTTTCAAAAAGGAAACGGTGTAAGACATGCCTATTTGTGTGATTGATGAGTTACTAAATGAGCTTTATGGGGCAATCATTTTCTCAAAAATTGATCTTAAAGTCAGGGTATGACCAGATAAGGATGAATCTAGCAAATGTGCATAAGACAGCATTCAGGACACATGAAGGACAATATGAGTTTGTAGTAATGTTGTTTGGTCTCACCAACGCTCCGGCGACATTTCAATTCAGTATGTGACAGAGCATCTCAATAACTTCAACACCGTGACGGGTTAGTTGTGTTCTGTCGGGATCAAGTTTGATGATGAGGTCAAAGCACCGGTGATATTATCTTCATTGTCGGAAAGTTGTGATTGTTTGGTAACGACGATGAATAATTCTTCAGGAACTTTGAAGTTGAACTTCAATGATATCGTGGGTCGATGTTGAATGAAGAAATTCGCAGAAAAGCAACAAATCGTGAATCTTCAGGTTTTGCGTTGAATGTTGATAACAAAGGAAGTAATCTTGGCAGGAATGCAGGTTGAGGCAGATCCAAGTCCAAGAAAGAAAAGCCCAAGTCAAGCAGCGGAGAATGTTGGAACTGCAATAAGAATGGGCATTTCAAGAAGGACTGCAAAGCTCAAAGAAATGTCGGTAGTGGAGGACAAGAAAGTAGTTACTCTACTAACATCTCCATTGGTGAAATCCAAAGTGACTCACTGATATTATCCTTAGTCAGTAATGAATCCTGGATAGTGGATTCAAGTGCATCTTTCATGTTTGCCCCAATAAAGAGGTATTTAAAAACTACACTCATAATGATCTAGGAAAATTTTATTTGGGAGATAACAAGGTATGCAGTATAGTTAGAAAATGTGAAGTTGATATCAAGTTGCGGAATGGAATTGTCTGGAAGCTTATTGTAGTCAGACATGTTCCTAGTTTGAAGAGAAATCTTATCTCTGTGATTCAGCTGGCAAAGTCAAGACTCGTGACTACTTTCATAGGTGATTCGTGGAAGGTGAGCAGGGGACAATAGTGATGACTCGGGGCAATATTGAAGCCACTATTTATCTGATCAATGAAATAGCTGGTTTCATTGATGTTGTTCGAACCAAGGTGGATGCAAGTTTGTGGAACCGTAGTCTTGGTCATATGAGCGAGAAAGATATGAAGTCTCTACTTCAAAAAATACGTTTCAGGGTCTGAAATCAGTTGATATGGATTTCTGTGAAAATTGTATTTATGACAAGCAGAATAAAGTTTCTTTCTTCAAGAGTGAGTTAGTGATGAAATCAAAGAGACTGGAGTTAGTGCATATTGTTGTATGGGATCCTACTCCAGTTCAGTCTATTGGAGGTTCCCACTATTTTGTCTCGTTCATTTATGATCACACAAGAAATGTAAGGATTTATTTCTTAAAGCAGAAATTCGATATATTTGAAATCTTTAAGTGGAAGGCTATGGTAGAAAATGAGACAGGCTTGAAGCTAAAGTGTCTCAGATCAAATAATGGGGTTAATAACGTGATCAGAAATTCTAGAATTTTTGTGATATAGAGGAGGTTGGGCATGAGTTCACAATCTCACGGACATCGCGAAAGAATAGTATAGCAGAGCGCATGAACAGAAAAATCACAGAGCATACTAAGAGCATGAGGTTGCATGCAAGCTTGCTAATACAGTTTTGGGCTGGGGCAAAAAAAAATGCAGTTTACCTGATCAACCGTAGTCCATCAGCACCTTTGGAGTAAGGCTTACCTGAGAAGTCTGGAGTGACAAAAATATATGTCGATCTTATTTAAGAGTATTTGGGTGTCTGCATATGTGCATGTTGATGCAAGGTCCAGGAGTAAGCTTAACTCTAAATCTGTCGAATGCACTTTCATTGGATCTGGCTCAAATGAGTTTGGAAATAATTTATGGAATCATCAGAATCAAAAATTTATCAGAAGCAGGGACGTCACTTTTAACGAAATGGAGATGTACAAGTACAGGGTCAGAACTTAGGATATACTTTTAAAGAATCAGATATGTGAAGATAGATGATAATAAATGATCAGGAAGATGAAGAAAGAACAAGTGCTCAACCTCAACCAGAAGGAGCACTGGGCACTGGAAGTTTCTCAGTCGCCTGCTACAGAAGTCAGAATATCCAACATAGTTGCACGACCAGTACACAGGTGTTCTCCTTTACACTATTTATTGTTAACTGATAGTGGTAAACCATAATACTTTGAAGATGTCACTCAAGTTGAAGATTCAAGGGAGTAGAAGCTTACCATGGATGAAGAAATGCAATCTTTGGAGTTAAATCAGACTTGGGATTTGACGGTACTACCAAATGACAAAAAAATATTGCACAAACAAATGGGTCTACATATTAAAAGAGGAGTCAGATGGTAGCAAGCGCTACAAGGAAGCAATTGTTGTGAAGGGTTTACAGCTGAATGAAAGAGAGGATTACACGGAGAAGTTCTCCCGAGTGGTGAAGATGACGATTGTCAAGATTGTGCTGAGTCTGGTAGCAGAAAAATATCTACATCTGAAATAGATGCATGTAAAAACAGCTTTCTTACATGGAGGTCTAGATGAGGAGTTATACATGATGCAACCACAAGGTTGTGAGGTTTCAGACAAAGAAGATTTGGTCGGCAGATTGAAGAAGAGCCTCTATGGCTTGAAGTAGGCCACGAGACAGTGGTACGGGAGGTTTGACAGGTTCATGTCAGACAATGAGTACATGAAATGTCAGACAGACCACAATTGTTTCATCAAACACTTTAGTAATTATTATATTTTGTTTATTTTGTATGTGGATGACATGTTGATTGCAGAGACAGATATGAAGAAAATCAAAGTCTTGAAGAAACAGTTATCAAGTGAGTTCGAGATGAAGGATTTAGGTCCAACCAGAAAAATCTTAGGGATGAGAATTAGAAGGGACAATAATGCAGAAACACTAAAGTTATATCAGGTTAAGTATGTTAAGAAGATCTTGCAGATGTTCAAAATGAGTGAGGTGAAACCAGTTAGCACTCCCTTAAGTAGTCACTTCAAACTATCTAAGAAGCTACCACCTAACTCTGAAGCAGAGCGAGCACAAATGGAGAGAAATTTGTATGCTTCAGCAATTGGAAGTTTGATGTATGCGATGATTTATATCAGACCAAATATTGCATATGCAGTGGAGGTGGTCAGTGGGTACATGGGCAATCCAAGCATACATCATTGGGAGGCGGTAAAGTGGCTTCTAAGGTATTTGAGGGGTACATGGCGCTTTGCTATGGAAGTGCGGGGATCAGTCTACAAGGTTTTGTAGATTCAGAAACGGTAGGAGATGTGGACAATAGGAGAAGTACAACGAGATATATGTTCATATTAGGGAACACAGCGATGAGTTGGGTTTCCAGGTTAGAGAAGATTGTTGTAATTTCAACTACGGAGACCGAATATGTTGTTATCATCTATGCTAGCAATGAGATGATTTGGCTACAAAGTTTCATGGCAAAATTGGACAATGAGAGGGGAACAGGGCACTTTGCTATAGAGGTGCAGGGATCAGCCTACAGGGATTTATAGATCAGAACTAACAGGAGATGTAGACAATAAGATAAGTACAATGGGATATATCTTCATATTGGGGAACACAGCGGTGAGTTGAGTTTCCAGGTTGCAAAAGAATGTTGCACTTTCAACTACAGAAGCTAAATATGTTGTTATCACTAATGCTAGCAATAAGATGATTTGGCTACAAAATTTCATGGCAGAATTGGGAGAGAAAAAGAGAATTAGAAAGCTTTACAATGACAGTATGAGTGTGATTCATCTGGCTAAGAACGTTTTTTTTTCAGGTCAAAATGGAACACATCCAACTAAGTTAATAAGATGATTTGGCTACAAAATTTCATGGCAGAATTGGGAGAGAAAAATAGAATTAGAAAGCTTTACAATGACAGTATGAGTGTGATTCATCTGGCTAAGAACGTTTTTTTTTTTCAGGCCAAAATGGAGCACATCCAGCTGAGTTATCACTTCATTCAATTTCTTCTGAAATGTGAGGAGTTATTTCTGGAAAAGATATATATAGCTGAGAATCTTGCAGATATGTTGACAAAGGTGGTGACTGTTGAGAAACTAAAGCTATGTTTGGCTTCAGTTTGGTTTCATGAAGGTTGAGACTGGAGGTGAGCCACGCCACGGTACGTGACCACAGCACGTGACTATGAAGGTGATTCAGATGGAGGTGCAGGTATAGAAGACTGGTGCTCAATACAAACAGTCTCCAAGTGAGAGATTGTTATGAGTGGAGACTAATTTGGTGAGCAGCGGACAAAGCGCCTAGCGCCTATACACCGTGTTGTGGACGATAAAGCGCTCACTTGGGTGTTGCTCGAGCAGAGAAGTCGGCGCATATGCGTCGGCTATGGGCACATATGTCAGAAGACATAGGCCAGAATGAGCAATAAACTTTCACCACGATACTATGGACCATATGAGGTGATGACAAGAATCAGAGAAGTGGTTTATCGTTTGAGGTTACCACCATCATCCGCACTACACCAGGTCTTCCATGTGTCCAGCTGAGACGTGCAATTGGAGATCATAAACCCTGACCTACACTATCATCGATGCTGACAAAAAAATTGTAGGTGATTTTGGAGCCATTATAGAACGAGGGAGCGCAGCGAGAAGTAGAGGGAGCAAAGAAGGCACTTGTCAAATAGAAGGGCTACCAAGCTATGAAGCAACATGAGAGCCTTACGAGATGATCCGCGAGCAATTTCCATCCTTCCACTTTGAGGACGAGTCTTTTTGGAAGAGGAGTAATGTTATGCATATATAGAAACCGGTCCTCCCTAGACCAGCTAAAGGCAATGTAATCGGCCCACAGATGGGCTAATCTTGGCGAGAAGGAGCAGGACGAACGGGGGGAGCCGCATAAGAAGAAAAGAGAAAAGTGGGGTCCACTAGGGCCATAATCACCTATGCAACGATGAGAAATTAAGGGAGTTTAGAGAGAAAATAGGAAGAAAAGTTTTTAAAATGTCGGGAGGGGATTTCGTTAGAGAGTTTGCTTTCTTTATGCATGTTTTCTGCGTGGTTGCTGCTTTCTTTTCTTTTTCGGAGTTCCTAGCAACGTCTCAGGTGTTGAGAGTCAATCTACCTCTCGAAAGTAGATCAACCATGTACTTTGCTTGTATTCCTTTGATTGTTGTAAAAGCAGCCTTTGTTTGTTTTTATTTCACCTATTTGTTGTCGTTTCGTATAGTTTGTTCGCTGATTTTGGTGTCGAGGCGTATCAGATAGCCATATTGATAATAAATCCCAACCAAAAAGGATATTATCGTCAAAATGTTTAAAATCGTGCTATAAATATTTCATGCTAAAAAACCCAATAAAATATAAAAAAATTAATAAATTTGTAAAATTAAAAAATAGTTGAATAAAACCTGCTACTTAAAGCAAATAACAACACTTCATCCACCCTCTATAATAAGTAATAATTTAGTAAGGGTGATAAATTTAATATTAAACCCAGCTAATAAAAAATCAATATCATGCCAAACATAACTCTATAATCACTCTCAACTATCTCACATAACAAAGATGTGACTCGTGTCTTCTGATTTTATGATTTTACTGCAAAAGCATGCCATAAAAATACTAGTTATAGTTGAAACTCTCTGATCAAGTGGTCCTGTACAAAATAGCATCATTAAATTACAATCTTTGTCAAAGTCCAAAAGTTATCCAATGGGTTAATGACTTAAAAACAACAACAACAACAAGCATTTATCCCACTAAATTGGGTCGGCTACATGAATCTTTTTCTCCATTGAGTCCTATTGAGTGTCATATTTTCATTTAATTCTAATAAATTAAGATCATTTTTTATACAATATGCTCAAGTCTTTCTAGGTCTACCCATGATTCTCTTAACGTAAGCCAAATCTAAAACATACACTCTGCCAACCGGATCATCAGATGGTCAACATTTAACGTGACCAAACAATCTAAGACGACTCTCTCTAATTTTGTCAACCGCTGGAGCTATACCAACCCTATCACGAATATATTCATATCGCAATTTTTCTCTAAGTGTAAAGTCACTCATCCACCTAAGCATTATCATCTCGGCAACACTTATCTTAGCTTTATGTTTTTTTTAAAGGTCAATATTTTGTTCCATAGAGCATTGCAGATCTCACCACCATCTTATAAAATTTTCCTTTCAGTCTGAGCGGTACTTTTCTATCACACAATAGGCCCGAAGCATTCCTCCACTTCAACCAACCAACTTGAATTCTAAAAACACCACCATCTATATCACCCTCACTCTGAACAATAGACCCGAAATATCTAAAGCGCTCACATCTTTTAATGATTCGATCACCCATAGTTACAACACTGTCACTAGAGCTAATACTACGAAAATTACATTTCATGTATTCAGCTTTAGTTCTACTCAAACGAAGACCTTTAGCCTCCAATGTAGAACTCCATAATTCAATTTTTTCCTAAGCTCGTCATCAGCGAAAAGCTTACACTAAGGTACATCTTCCTGTAAATGTTCAGTAAGAGCATCTACAACTAAAGCAAAAAGATTTGGGCTTAAAGCCGAACCTTGATGTAATTCAACTAAAATAAGAAAATATTGATCAAACCTCTTTCTGTTCGAACACAAGAAACAACTCTAGTATACATATCTTTAATTAATTGAATATAAGTCATATCAACGCCTTATCAACGCCTTTCTTCTCTTTCTTCTCTAGAACTCTCCAAAGGATATCTACAATAAAAATCAAATGTAGATTCTTCTTATTCTCTCTGTACTTCTCCATCAAACTTCTCAATAAATGTATAGCTTCCATACTAGACCTGCCCGACATAAATCCAAATATCCAAATTGATTATGAGAAATATTTATAATGCGTCTTAACCTATATTTGATTACCTTCTCCCATAATTTTAAAGTATGACACATCAACTTAATTCCTCTATAATTTCCACACTCTAGTGCATCCTCTTTATTCTTAAAAATGGGGACAAAAATACTCTTCCCCCACTCTTCAAGCATCTTTTTTTGTTTTTAAAATAATATTAAAGAGTTTAGTAAGCTAAAAAACTACCAAATCTCTGAAATATTTCCGCACTTCAATTAAGATATCATCAAGCCCTACAGATTTTGCACCCTTGATTTTTTTAAAGCCTCTTCAACTTCTTTTTTACCTAATGTGAAGTTCATCAAAATAACTTGTCCACCAATATTAAATATATTGTTCTAAGAAAGGCGATTTTTTTATTTTCATCTTTCATACACATTACTTGAGTTAAATATTTACTTTTCTTTTATCTTTGTATATATCACATATATTTTTCAATCTCTTTAGCATATAATTTATTATAAAAATTATTAAAAGCAGAATTTTTAGCGTCACAGATTATTCTCTTAGATTCCCTGCAGACCACTTTATATTTTTCCCAGCTCTCTAAGCTTTTACATTTAAATTAATTTTTATAACATAATTTCTTATATTTTTCTTTTGTTGCGCATTATTATTTCACCACCAACTATTTTTATTTGTAGAAACATTTCTTTTTTATTCTTCAAGTTCATCTTTTGTCACTTATTTAACAGTTTTTTATAACATTATTCCATAGAATTTGCTTCTTAGTGGATATCTCAAGTCTTGAAATCTTAAAATTTACTCATAAAAAATAATTTGATTTGTGTTTTTTACGTACCCCCATCTAATTATATGATAATGATTCTTAGTATTATTTGTATTACAATTCTTTATCTTAAAATTCACAATTAATAATTGATGTTATGTACATAAATTCTCACTTGGAATGACCTTACAAACTTTACATTCTCAAATATCTTTTTTTCTCATAAAAAATAATCAATTAGTAATAATATGCTCACTTCTTTTCTTGAATAAAGTATTAGCAATAGCAAAATTAAATGCTAAAGCAAAATCTAATATGGCTCTACCTTCTTCATTAATCACTCCAAAATTGTAGCCACCATGAATATTTCTAAAACCTTATATCACTCTACCGACAAGTCCATTTAAATCTCCTCCAATAAATTTTTTTCTTCAAGAGGTATCATTTGTATTAATTCTTCTAAATCATTCTTTAGAACTTGTATTTAAACCAACTTGAAGAGCATAACTACTTATAATATTAAAATTCTAAGTATCAACAACAATATTAAGAGTTATAATTCTATCTCCAATTCTATTAATTTTTATGACATTATTATTTAAACTCTTATCTATAATTACATATACACCATTTCTATGATGACTCATACCTGAATACCAAAGTTTAAAACCTAAGTTGTCAATTTTCTTAGTTTTTTCTCCAACCCATTTAGTTTCTTGAATAAAAAAGATAATAATCTATCTATAAACCATAATATCAACTAATTTTATTAAGTTACATGTGAGAGTACATATATTATAATATCTTATCATAATATTAGTTTCATTGACTAACTTCTTTACCCGCATCCTTCCGTAATGTGGAAACCCTTGCCTATTTGACATTACGCCCGGGCACTGGTGAAGCAGCCCTTCCACACTTGTCACTGTACTCGAGGCATACGGTGTGTCACTTCCAGGGGACGCCCGAGCATTTAAATAATGATCAAAATGATTCATGTCATGATTTTTCAACAAATTTTACATTGGTTGTTGACTACCTAATACAACCCTCCACTTTTCACATCTGGGATCTGGGACCTGGCAATTACAGTGTTCCAAGTATACTTATAAAACACAAAGCTCAAACATTTGCCTCAGTCTACAAGATCTCCTTAGACTAGCTTAACTCATGGTTATTGATAAAGAACTATTAATTAAATTGGGTTGACTTTCTATTTTAATAGGGTAGACAGTGTCCGCAACAAATATGGAAGACAAAATCATAGGATTTTAGATGGTTGGTCATCATTCCCCCACATTCTGCTCTAAGTTGAAGATAATTTTTTTTTATCTAAAATCAACATTGTTGTCGCTATGTACTCAACATTGAGGATTTTAGATGGTTGGTCATCATTAAAATTTTAGTGATACTTAAATCTTATAATATTTTATGATACATGATAAAATAACCAGATCTAATATATTAAATGTCATATTTTTACCTTGACGCAAGTTAAAATATATGAATTGATATAGGTGCATAATAATGTTAATTGTTTTAAAAGACTTGTGGTGATGTCAAAAAGAAAAAGTAATAATAAATCATGTTATGTGAGAAAGGCATGTGATAATGATGACCTATGTAGGAGAGGCAAATGACCTAATGAAGTAAGCCTTAAGATCTTTCTCTTCTAAACATTGTTACATTATGGACCAACATTGAAGTGAAGGGTCGTTGTTAAATGAATAGGCAATGGGCTAGGTGATGATCTAGTGTTATGAATGCACCAAAATCTATGGACGCCGTATGACACTTCTATGCCTATAGAAATATATTAAAAAGGTGAAAAATAGAAGCAAGTAATTTTATATCAACAGTTGACTGCTATAGTCATTAAATGTTTGTCATTCAAATTATGCATTTTATTTTGCGAATGGATATTTTTCTTCTTGTAATTATAATTTACTCAAGTGATCATAAAAGTTGCTCTTGCTTTAAATTTTATGCACTAGAACAGTCATGTGTATGATTAATAATACTTATGCTTTTAAATTTTGAAACTAGTATTATAATTACTTCTATCATTGAGCTTTTAATGCATTGAATGTTATTTTGACTATTTTTTTGGTATGAAAGGTGAACAAATAGAGCCATGATCGTGTGATCCGAATAATGTCCTGTATTAGAGTTTGATATATGTTTTTAACTGTGTGATAAAAGAAATATAATCATTATGTAAATTAAAGATGTGAGACGCATATTTCTATAAATTTTTAAAAACTTTTGATACACATAAAGCTCTATGGTCTATCTTGATACTTTAAATTATAGCTGCTTCCGTATTAATGACTGCGATAAATCCACTTAGTTGATTGTGAAAGTGTAGTTATAATTTGTGGCAATCTAAGCATACTAATTTTTTACTAACTCAATCTTGATTAATAAAGCCAGCATGGGTGTTAGCAGAAAATTTGTCTGATTGGATTATTCACCTCTAATAAAAATGGGGCCTGACATTTGTGAAGATGGAGTTTTTCAAAAATATAAAGGTCTATCATTCATTGAAACATGCTTATTTCTTAGACCAAACTGCATATCTTAGGAGCTACTAGCTTCTGATTAACATTCTTCAATCTATTTGATTGGTTTATGATTATGGACGAGCACCCTGCTCCAGCATTTGCTGTTATTATACTTTCAGTCTACTACCGAGTCCATGTATAACCAATATAATTATGGATGATAGCATGATTGCTTTCATGTTAAATCATTGATATGAATTATAAACTGCAACAACCTGGTTTTCAAAGGAGCTTCTTCCTTCTAAAGATAACGAGTTGATGTCCTCTAAAATAGCATTGGAACAACAGTTACAGTCTTCCGCATACTAACATTTTTAATTACGATAAGATGAACAGAACGCAATGTTTGAGAGATACTATTATTTTGACGATTTTATAACACAGAACCAACAGCCTCAAAAAGCTCGAGCAGAAGACCAACGAGGAAGAGTATAGTTTGAGCAATGTCATTCTTCCAGTAATATAACGAGCAATAAAATTTAGAATCAAGTACAAACAACGTGGGTTGTTCAAATTTCCAATATCAACCGTGGATCAACTAAATTCAACGCAGGTTGTTTTAAAATCAAACCAAGAAAATCTTAGTGGAAGTCAAAGCAAGACCTTTGAGCAATGTGTAATGATACCTCATACAATGGCCGGTCTCTCTGCGCGGTGCCGTCTTCAACACGCTCACCTCGAATCTTTCTGCTTTCATCCAACTATAAGCGAGAGAGAGAAATGTGGGTGTAAGAGAATAGATTCGCGAAATGCATCGAACGAGCACATGGGTTAGGGTTACATATCAGAGTTTTACTATGAGACCTGCTCCTCAGAGACGAAGTTCACGAGCTTGATGGACTTCCTTTGGAGCTCTTCTTCCATGTCGCCCGCTATGTCGCTAATTATCAGGTCGTTGAGGCCATTAAATCATCGAAAAATCTTATATGATCAATTGGAATCTATGTTGGCCCCTTCATCAAATCACTATATAGTAAAAGGTAAGTAAAAATATTACATCAGTATTATGCACGTAGAGTGACGTGCGTAGCTAATGAAATCACACAACGACATCGCACAGAATAGAGAAAAAAGGGCACTGCAACACGGGGAATATTCTCACCGTATTCTTCATATATTATTGTGTGTTATTCATGTATTATTATGTTCTGTGAATATTTCTGATATTATAATAATAGAATAACACATCAATAACACATGAATAACACACAATAACAAATGAATAACATTGGGGGAATATTTCCCCGTGTTACCGCGCCTTTTTTTCTCTCTAAGGAATATTCTCTTGTGTTATTCTGACGTTATTGTGTGTTATTCATATGTTATTGTGTCCTGAGAATATTCTTGATGTTATAATAACACAATAACACATCGGTAATACATGAATAACACACAATAACACATGAATAACATGGGGGGATAAACACATGAATAACATGGGGGGAATATTCCCCGTGTTACCGCGCCGTTTTTTTTTTCCTGTCGTTTGGAGTGTCGTGGAGTGATTTCATTGGTTGTGCACGTTACGCTACTTGCGTAGTAATAATGTAATATTTTTTCCTCCTTTGAGGCTTGTAAGTATAGACCCTCTCTTTACTTGGGAGAGGGTGTGATGAAGGAGGAGAATGAGTCAAATTTCATATATCTTATGTATAGAAGATACGGTGATAACTTCTAGCCCTCATAGTCACCGATCGTCACTCACCGGCTACCATAAATCACCACCAACAACCCATCAACTCCCTTTCATTGTTAAACATGAACTTTGTAGAGTAAAGATGTCCCCATACAAAGTAATGATGCACATTGTAGAGTAACAATGTATCATGTGGAATAACAAAATACCCTACAGAGCAATACCACACAATGTGGTGTAATGACGTGTCTTGAATATGCTACAATAATATATTTTGAATACAATGTAAAGACGCACTTTGAATACAATGTAACAACATATCCCAAATATGGTGTAGTGATGCACCATGAATATGTTGCAACGGTGGACGTTGAATATAGTGTAGCAATTCACTCTGACTATGGTACAATGATACACCCTCAATATGGTGTAGTGACACACCCTGAATATGATGTAACGATGAAACCTAAATATAATGTAGTGACACACACTCAATATGGTGTAATAATGTACCATAAATACAGTCTAATGACACACCTTGAATACAATGTAACGACACATCTTGAATGTGATGTAACAACGCACCCTGAATATGTTGTAACAAAATACCCTTAATAAAGTGTGGCTACGCACCCTGAATATGGTGCAACGATGTATCATAAATATGGTGTGATGGAGGACCATAAATACAGTGTAACAATAAACTCAAAATATAGTATAATGATGCACCTTAAATACAATATAATAACACACTATGAATATAGTGTAACAATGTACCTACAATACATTGTAATAATATTCTGAATACTATGTAATGATGTACACTAAATATAGTGTGATGAAGTGCCATGAATATTGTGTGATAGTCTGCCTTAAATACGACATAATAACGTACTTGTGTGATGATCCACCTTGGATACAATGTAACAACACACCTTAAATTCGTGTAATAACGAACCATGAATATATTATAATGACTCATCCCGAATATTGTGTAAGAATATACCCTAAATATAATATAATAATGCACAAAAAATAGGTATTACAAAGTATGTTAAATACGAAGTTATGAAGAACACTGCATTGAAGATAAAACAATAACTCGTGATGAAAATTACCTACAATTATCATGTTAAATATACAATGACTTTCTTCGAACTCTTGAAGTCTCCACCTTACGTCGCTAACTAACAAGCGATGTCTCGGGTGAAATATTAAAATATTAAACCCGGGAAAAAAGGTCACGGTTACCAACCATTGTAGGCCCGACTACCATTATTGTGAGACCATATAATGTTATTGTTGATGCATGATGCATCTTATGTGGCCAACCACTGTCATTACTACCTTCCATTGCAACTTATGTTGTCAACTGACACTTTTGCAACGACTCACTACGGCCTATATGACTATTAATAATGTAGTTACTCACCACATTCTACATGGCTAACTATTGTATTACAATCTTCCACTATATCCTTCGTCGATAATTAACGATCTTATGGCAGCCCACTGCATTCTATTTGACCAGTTACAACTATATAACTTCCAACTACTGATGTAATATTTTTTCCTCCTTTGAGGCTTGTAAGTATAGACCCTCTCTTTACTTGGGAGAGGGTGTGATGAAGGAGGAGAATGAGTCAAATTTCATATATCTTATGTATAGAAGATACAGTGATAACTTCTAGCCCTCATAGTCACCGATCGTCACTCACCAGTTACCATAAATCGCCACCAACCACCCATCAACTCCCTTTCATTGTTGAACATGAACTTTGTAGAGTAAAGATGCCCCCATACAAAGTAATGATGCACATTGTAGAGTAATAATGTATCATGTGGAATAACAAAATAACCCTGCAGAGCAATAACACACAATGTGGTGTAATGATGCGTCTTGAATATGCTACAATAATATATTTTGAATACAATGTAAAGACGCACTTTGAATACAATGTAACAACATATCCCAAATATGGTGTAGTGATGCACCATGAATATGTTGCAACGGTGGACGTTGAATATAGTGTAGCAATTCACTCTGACTATGGTACAATGATACACCCTCAATATGGTGTAGTGACGCACCCTAAATGTGATGTAACGATGAAACCTAAATATAATGCAGTGACACACACTGAATATGGTGTAATAATGTACCCTAAATAGTCTAATGACACACCTTGAATACAATGTAACGACACATCTTGAATGTGATGTAACAACACACCCTGAATATGTTGTAACAAAATACCCTTAATAAAGTGTAGCTACGCACCCTGAATATGGTGTAACGATGTATCATAAATATGGTGTGATGGAGGACCATGAATACAGTGTAACAATAAACTCAAAATATAGTATAATGATGCACCTTAAATACAATATAATAGCACACTATGAATATAGTGTAACAATGTACCTACAATACATTGTAACAATATTCTGAATACTATGTAATGATGTACACTTAATATAGTGTGATGAAGTGCCATGAATATTGTGTGATAGTGTGCCTTAAATACGACATAATAACGTACCTGTGTGATGATCCACCTTGGATACAATGTAACAACACACCTTAAATTCCGTGTAATAACGAAACATGAATATATTGTAATGACTCATCCCGAATATTGTGTAAGAATATACCCTAAATATAATATAATAATGCACAAAAAATAGGTATTACAAAGTATCTCAAATACGGAATAATGAAGAACACTGCATTGAAGATAACTCATGATGAAAATTACCTACAATTATCATGCTAAATATACAATGATTTTCTTCGAACTCTTGAAGTCTCCACTTTACGTCGCTAACTAACAAGCGATGTCTCGGGTGAAATATTAAACCCGGGAAAAAAGGTCACGGTTACCAACCATTGTAGGCCCGACTACCATTATTGTGAGACCATATAATGTTATTGTTGATGCATGATGCATCTTATGTGGCCAACCACTGTCATTACTACCTTCCATTGCAACTTATGTTGTCAACTGACACTTGTGCAACAACTCAGTACGACCTATATGACTGTTAATAACGTAGTTACTCACCGCATTCTACATGGCTAACAATTGTATTACAACCTTCCACTATATCCTTCGTCGATAATAACGATCTTATGACAGCCCACTGCAACCTATTTGACCAGTTACAACTATAGCTTCCAACTACAACATATTTGGCTAATTGTTGTCATGACAACATTCTAATTAGGGATGTAAAAAATTTGGCCTAATGCGCCAAATCAACTTTAACTTGACTCAAAAATCTTGATTTTGGTTAACCCGAATAACTTTTTGGCCAAGATTATTTACAGGCTTCATTTGCAGGTTAGGTTCGGGCCGACTCTCCAACCAAAAACTGACCCTCAAACCTAAAATTTACTTGAATTTGACCGACCTATTCAAAATTGTCCGAAGTTACTCAAAATTGACATGATTTTGACTCATTTTTTACCTAAAAATAATTGTTATCCTTACATTAACAATGTTAACATGTCAGGTTCGAGTTATCTGTGTATAGGTTAAGTTGGGTTTAGGTTGAGATTTTCAACCCGTATAATATTCAGGTCTTGTTCAAGTTTGGCTTGAACTTATTTTGGATCGTGTCTGTTTTGGGTTGAACAAAAACCAGGTTTGCGTACCTGAATTGACACACCTACTTATAGTGCAACATTTTTCTACCAATTAACGCTCTCACAATGACCCATCACAACCTATGTGACCAATTGTTGTTGCGACTACCCACTACAACTTACATGACTAATTACTATTATTTCAGCCTTCCACTATGACTAATGTGATCAATTGATGCTCTTGCAGTGTCCCACCATAACCTATGTAGCTAGTTACTATTGTAGCTTCACACTCTAGCCTACACAACTAATTGTTATGATGACAACATTTCAATATAGCCTCTACACCCAACTGACACTTTGTCGGCACTATTTTTGGTGTGGGGTTTGCCCGTAAGAAGCTGTCGGTCATCGGAATTGAAATCCCGTTGCCCGCTTCGGAAGGACGTTTTAAAAAATTTAGTTTTGAAAAAGATGAAGTCAAACTGATCCCATAATTTTCATAGTTTAGATGAAAGAGCGCTTTATCTCAAATCATGTATCTATCCCGAAGGATGAACGCAAGAATTGAGAGTGAGGCTCGATCAAATAAACTAAAGAAAGTTATGACATCCGTTTGGTCTGCGAAACCAATGTATTGGCCGACAAGTTCCCCTATTTAATATAAGG
>NW_018164530.1:321595-338124 GCF_001263595.1 Phalaenopsis equestris
TTGGGGCTAATTTGGGGATTTTGTCAAAGATGGTCATATTGACCAAATTAGACCAAGGTGTAGTTGGGTAAAATGAAATTGGGAATATTTTGGATTTATTGGGATTTATTGGGAATTTTTGGAATTTTTGGATTTTGGGTCATGGAGGGGTATTTTGGTAATTTGGCCATTTTTGGAAATTTTGCCAAATTTGGATGTATCCAAGGTGTTTGAAATTGGTTTTAATCAATTTTGGGTATTTTGGCAAAAATTTGGGAATATTAGTCAAATTTGGGTCACAAGGGCAGTTAGGTAATTTGGAGGTGCCTAGGGGCAAAAGACCAAGTTAAGCATTCCACATAGAATTAGATAAATGTCTATTCTAAATGAACCATGGATTAATGTATTGTGAAGATGTGGTGTATCTTAGTTCCAAGTCAACACCCCGGGTCAACCCTAAAGCCAAGTAATCCTGTAGGGATTCTTCTTAAATTCTCTTATAATGATCTTACCTACTAAATGCTAGAGGTTAAGATCAATATGTGGAATTTCAAGTTGAATAAAAAAAAGAGTTTTGAATTTCTAATAGTGGGGTACCTCTTCTAGTTTTCTAAGACTAGTCAATAGGAAAGTCCTATGGCTAGACCTAGGCTACTAAAGAAGTTTTCTAGACCTCAACCAAAAGTGAGGTCAACACACTTCTACAACAACCCACTACGACCTATGTACCCAGTGACTATTATAGCCACCAACTATGAACTGCGAAGCCAAATGTCATCATTTCAAAATTTTACTACATCCTCTATGACTGACTGATGCTCCTGTAGGACCCATTATAACCGATGTGATCAGTTATTGCTGCAGCTACACAATACGACTTATGTGGCTAATTGTTGTCATCACAACCTTCCACTTTCGCCCCTATGATCAATTGATACTCTTATAGCTACCAACTTTGTTTGTGTGGCCAGTTACTTTTGTAACTTCTCATTATGGCCTCTACGACCAACTAACACAATTGCAACCACCAACTTTGATCTACGTGGCCAATTACTACTACAATTTCCTACTATGGTGGGCTACTATAACTACCAACCACGATATATGTGACGAATTATGACTACGTGACCAACTACTACTGCTACTTTTAATTATGGTTTTCATGGTCAATTGATGTTATTACAGTCTCAAACTATGACCTTCGTGGCTAGCTGATGCTATTGTAACCAGAAACTACAACATTTATTGCCAAGCACTACCTTTATAGTGACCAACCACGATATTTGGCCTACACTTTTGTTATTATTACTGATAACTACATTTTGTGTAGCCCAATTACAAGCATTAAAGCAAATGACTATTATACATATGTAATTACTTTGACTGAGTTAGACCCTATGATTTATTTTTATTATAGGGGTTTTCCAAAAGTGCCTTGGAGGCTCCTTTAACTATTTTTCTGTTATTTAAGCGAGTGCTAAAATTTCACACAACATTGAGATATTAATTATTAGTCTACCGTTGTGAATTGTCTAACACACAATAATACTTAATTCTTATTTAATTCATACTAGATCTTTATTAAAAAATTCAATAGAATAAGACTCTAAAAAGATTGGAACAAGATTTAAGAAAGATTATAAATATGTCTTCAACAAATCTCCATCATCCGACATGAATCTCGCGGCATCAACGCGAATTTTGAGGAAATTTTTTGAACAAGAAACATTCAGACTTCAATTAAGAGTTATATAAAACTCCTATTTTAGCAAACTTATGGTCAAATCAATCGACTCAATAGACAAACCTAATGAAATAAAAACTAGTTAAATCCAAGTCAAATCAAGCCATATAAAGTCATTAACCACTCTTAGAAAATTTTTGAGCACATTTGGAAGGTCAAATAGACACTCAATCTGAAGAGTTCATAGTCGAATAAAGCGTTTTGACGAAACGAATCAAACGAGTCTAAGATTGCTCAATTCCGATATCATTAAGACACTAAAATGTTTATCGAACGCATTTTGATCAAACAAAGTTCTCTGAACTGTCTTATTAAAATGATTCATATTTATGTATTAATTGCACCCAAAACATTACAAATAAAATACTACTCCTTACATTCGAAGAGGGGCTTGAGCCCTGAGAGAGAACTTGAGGCTTTCAGAATGAGCTGAAGTCCAATTCCATCGCTATTATCGTCAAAGGCCGCTGACAACTGTTGATTACCGCCGACAACCGTCGACCACCGTCGACCGTCGTCGACACCCTCCGATCGACGTAGGCCACTGTCGACTACCGTTTACAACCACGAACCGCCGTCAATCACCACAAATCATCTTCACCTATCACAAACCAGACGCCACCAGTTAAAGTTGTAACTTGAAAAAATCTGATAACCCTCTCCTGCCTGTGGGACAATGAATTTCTGTAATCATCAATTCATAATAGATTTTTACAAATGCGCCAAGTCCCTGTGGTTTTTTCCCTTACGAATTTTTCCACATAAAACTTCGGGTGCCATAACTGGTTGTTTTCTTTCATCTGAGTGTGTTTTGAATTGTCGTGCAACACTAATACGACAATCCATTACTCAATGACCACAAATTTTCTAGTACGTATCGATTATAATATAATTTTAATAATATTAAAAAATTATTTGAATAAAAATTGATTAATATTTGAACACTATTCATTTATTGATCCAAATCTCATTACTATATCATTTCAACATTCTTATAACCTTTTTTGACTCTGATTAGTATAAATCTTGATCATTGAGTAAGTACGCCGACATAAAAATACCATAGATGTTTCAATACAAAGTAAAATTTGAACTAATTTTGCAAGAAGGTCGATAGTGATGAATATTTCTCCAATTTCAAATTGTTATCGCGCACACAAGTTGACTTTCACAAAACTCATCCGTTGATTCAGGATTTACGGATTCAACCCATTCACAATTTAAATAAATTCTAATTGCTCAAATCTCATCCGTTGCGAGACAGCGCCTTAGGGTCTCGCTCTCATGGCCGCAGCTGCCATCTGTATTTCCACCAAAACGCCGTGCCCCATTGTCGCTGGCCGCGTACGCTTCCGCCGTCGTCTTCCTAGACAGCCCGTCCATTGCTCCGTGACGAGCGAGGTGGCTGTATCAGTTGGCTGCGGCGACGGCGATGGTTCCCCCGGTGGTCGAATCTTCGTTGACTGCGTTGTTGTTGGCGGGGGAATCAACGGCCTCTGCACTGCCCAGGCGCTGGCGACGCGGTACGCCCGGGCGGTTCCTGAGATTCTGGTAACGGAGGCTCGGGATCGCGTTGGCGGCAACATCATTACCATGGAGAGAGATGGGTACCTCTGGGAGGAGGGGCCTAATAGCTTTCAGCCTTCTGACGCGGTTCTATCCATGGCGGTATGCCCAATTCTTGTACCCTTTTGCGTTTCGGTTTTAGACATTTTCGTCCATCGAACTGACATGCCCATGGGGCATATGGCTCATACATTTAAGTAGATCAGTGAATTTCCTTGCCATGCACATACTTTTATGCTACATCTGGCTTTCTAGCAATGAGTGGTAGTTAACATTTGAAACATTGGAGTCTACACGTCCTTTTGAGGTTCAAGTATGCATCTGCTTTGAACTGCACATGTTTTAGAAAGCCACTGTGAAACAGCACTCCGTGCTTAATGCTGCGTTTGTGTCATCATATAGGTTGAATCGCATGTCCTTTCTTTGGCTAAAACTAAACTGAGTGCGTCACCAGCCCTTGCTTCTTAAGAATATGGTCGAGTATGTACTCTGATGGGAGTTGATGGTGGCCTTAGTAATAACTTTACTTTTTGCTGTTCAGTCTTTAACAAGTCGAAGTCATACTAATTACCCAGAGACGGAGCTTCTGCCCTTTTTAAATTTAAGGCGTTGTTGCTTTGTCCTTGATTTGTATTGGCTTGCTTACGACGTTAAGGTTGATTTGAAAGTTTACAGCATGCTGATTTTAAAACATTCAATTCAATAACTTTTTAATTCAAAGAATATAGAAATCTAGAATGAAATTCACACAGTCATTCCTGATCATTTATTCTCTCTCAAAATATAAAGATATATAGATCTTATTTGAGGCAAACTTTAAGCTAGATTTACTTATGCCATAATCGTGCCAAATGTAGTTTTTGAGACTTTCAATCCTATTATTTTGACAACTCCCGCTACAACTTCATTATCTGTCAGATCCAGGATTTATTAAATCAAACTATCCATAAGATTTAATGGTTTTAAGGAAAAATCACAAACCTTGAAAGAAATCCACTTAATTAAGATGCATCATTAAAAGATTTATGAAACTAGTTAAATTATTTTCTTGAGCCTTAAATAATTATGCAGAGCAAGTTTTTGATAACAAAAATTATGCTAATGACATCCAGTTATTTTTATATAGATGTATTGATATATAATTTCGGATTTTCTATCTTATGCCCACTGTATTATTGATGGCAGATGATTTATCTGTTGATTTTGGTTTAGATAATTTTACTTTATTTCCTCTTTAGTTTCCAGTTTTCTCATTGTGTAAGTTCATTACAGGTTGATAGCGGTTTGAAGGATGATCTTGTACTAGGTGATCCAAATGCGCCTCGCTTTGTTCTATGGAACGGCAAACGTCTTCCTGTTCCTTCAAAACCTACTGACATACCCTTCTTTGAATTGATGAGCTTTGGTGGTAAACTGAGAGCTGGATTTGGTGCTATAGGCATACGGCCTCCTCCACCAGTTTGTAATCATTAACCTTTTCAACAAACAATATACTTCTCATTTACAATCATAAGGTAAGTAATATAGTTTAGGTGAAAGGTTTCAGGGACATGAGGAAACAGTTGAAGAGTTTGTGAGGCGCAATCTTGGCGACGAAGTATTTGAACGCTTGATAGAGCCATTTTGTTCAGGTGAGCGACATTCCTTTTCTAGGTTATTTACGTGCTTGTACCTGGAATGCTCTGAGGACTTCTCGGCTAACCATCTAGCATAGAATGTCACTTTTACTATTGTTCCATCTCATGTCTTTTGATCTGTAAACTGTAATAAACATATCTATGTTTGTGTATTATAATATATTTCTTTAACTGTTGAATCACCTTTTTGTCGTCATCATTTGCTTAAGGCAGCTATTTAGTGTTGATTTTATGAATTTTTATTTCACTTTTGAGTGTTGTTTGAGTTTTTAAACTTATTATTCTTAAATAATTTCTAACAACTCGTATCCATGTAATCTTACATTTGTACTTTTAGCTTCCCAATTCTCAGATATTATATTTATTTATTTATTTAATGAACATATTTTCTATCATTCATTAGACACGTCTAATTCACCCAAATCATCACTAAATCATTTTCTTCGATACAGTCATTATTCATTTATTCTTTTTAGTTCTTTCAAACTATTTTTCTATTCTCATTTTTAACGCTCAACTTAAATGTAACTGACTATTTTACAAACAGGAATTTAGATCCATACGTAGATCCATACAGCATATTAGAGCTAATTGTAATTTTATAAAATTTATCATCAAACCTCTTTGATATCCTATTATCTCACAATCCTCTTGAGATATATATATTTTTATTTATTTTAATCATCAAAATTTAATACTAAAAATTATATTCTAATTTATACCTCAATTATTGTTCATAATGGATACAAGTTACTTTAACCTTTCGAGCATATTATCATCTTATCTTCTAAGAATATCGAATGATAATTATTAATGTTATGGCCACTAAAATTACATTTAAGGCTATAAGTAAACCGATGTACTTTATAAACATTGTAAACTAGGCTTTATTAAAACTCATTCAATTTTGCTCAAGTTAGTAATTAAATAAATTTCAATTTTTTTTTTAGTTTAAATGAAATAAACTTGAATTCAACCTGACTCATTTATTTTTGTCATTGAACAAGTTTTTTTGTTGTTCAACATTATTAAAGGATTAACATTTAGCTTTATTATAGCTTGTATATTATTTATTTAAAATTTGGTTGAATACAATGTTATTTATTCACTTTCTTAATAGTAATATAATGTACATTATTTTTTTAATATAGGGTATTTTAACGATTCTTGTCACTTATTTTTGTAATTCCACCTTTTTTTCCACACTTAAATACCGTTGCTTTAAGTTCTCCCCATTTATGTAAGGTTATTTGTTGAAGTGAGTATATTGATTCTGTGACTCGTGAATGCATGTTTACAAGATATGAGCACATATTTTATTTTTCTCCTCAATCCGTCCTGCATTTGAGATATCAACGATCATGCATACGAGCATGTTGTGTTAGCTCTAGAGGGCAAGATGATTGAAGTAGGTAGGGATTGGTATGTGCTTTGAATCCAATAATTGAGAAGTTGGTGCAAAAGTATTTTCCCATGTAATATTTTTTTTTCAAGTAAATGTTTGTGTTTAATTTTTTAAAGTTCACTAATTTATTAGTGAATTTGCTTATTGATTCGATATAATTCGTTCTTATTTCTTAATTAGAACTTAGAATTTTGTTGGTATTTATTTATATTATATGATTGTAAGAACATTTATCTGTGAGTTATTTATTTTCTTATTTAAATAGTTATATATTTTTTAAAATTAATTATATATTTATTGATTTTTGTTTTTTATCTAAGTTAGATTCTAACCTGCTGTAGCTGCAGCTAGGAATTTGGCTTTATGTCAAGCATATTGAGGAAGAGGCAAAGGTTCCTTAATTCTCACAATAATTGGCAGGCCATGAAATATGAAATTTCAGTTAAAATTTCATAACCAAAATTGAATTTTGTATTTTTGTCCTGGCAAAATCGCTCAGAATGATTTGAATTTTGAGTATAAATTTGATAGTAATTGATGAGAAACTAATGATGTTGTACTAATCTAATGGTTGAAGATCTATCTTTTGTTAAAAGAAGATTGAAGTTGTCTCTACTTTCTTAGGTGTTTATGCTGGTGATCCTTCAAAACTTAGTATGAAAGCAGCTTTCGGGAGAGTTTGGAGATTGGAGCAGAGCGGTGGTAGTATCATTGGTGGGACCCTTAAAGCACTTCAAGAGAGGAATAAAAATCCAAAACCAACTCGAGATTCGTAAGGCTATTTAAATGGCAAGATAATTTTATTTACCTTGATTTGCCGATCATTGTTGGCATGGATCTAAGTGCAGGCGTTTGCCAAAACCTAAAGGACAGACTGTCGGATCTTTCACGAAAGGTCTTTCTATGTTGCCCAATGCAATATGTTTAAGGTATTTTGTTTTTAATCCCCAAATTAATTAGTTTACATCATTGAAATAATTAAACAAAAAATTCTAATAAAATTATATTCTTACCTCTTTGTATACTTTTTAGTTACACCAACCAATTGTCTTGTCCTTCGTCTGTGGGAGCTTATGTACTGCATCCCTTAACTTTCTCATTTGTTTTTTCATTGCACCCCGCTTTAAGCACGAAGATATACCCTACTTATGCTGTTAAAATATTTTACATTATGTTATGCAGTTTCCGACACTTTTAATATATAGCAAAAGGTTTTACTGAAATTTAAATAAGGGAAAAACTTCTGGCGTTATTGTCAAACATGCAAGGGCACGACGGAGACATTGTTGCCAATGTATGCACTATGGTTATTCTTGTAAGAGATTGTAACTCTTTCATTTTATTTGGAAGACAAAGGCAATGCCATCTGTTTTACCACTCATTGCCTTTTTTTTCTTTTTGTTTTTTTTTGGTGGTGTCATAGCTTTTTGCTGAAATGCTTTTTGAGTTTTTGCTATCATTGTTTTTGTTGTTTGTGACTTGCAAGTTATGATACAATTTGAGTACGATTTTACTCTATTTTTTACTTATTTGATTTAGAAGGCTATTGTAACTGTGAATGAATTTTAAATGTCATAGAGTCTATGCTTTTTAGGTGTCTTCTCCAACTAATGGTATCCTTATATTTTTAACGAACTTTTGTTCTCCATATCTCTGTTGCCTGTCTGCTTGTGGATGTATATGACATTTTTTTTCAGGTTGGGCAGCAAAATTAGACTGTCTTGGAACCTTACTAGCATAAAAAAACGAGATGGTTTGGGATATACGTTAATTTACGAAACACCAGAAGGAATGGTATCAGTTGATACAAAGGCTGTCGTCCTGACCATTCCATCTTATGTTGCCGGTTCTTTGTTGCGCCCTCTTTCAGTGAGTTCCATGTATTCTTGTTGTGATTATAAGAATGGATATTGGTAAATCATGCAGATATATGTTTGTTTTCTACTTGTCATTTGCTTAAAGGCACTTCAATGTCTGATTATATATGTAACTTTTACCACTTGGATGTACTTTCTCGATTAATCTTGCAACCTCAAACAGCAATTGATCTCGATGCATCACCTCTTTCCTTAGATTAACTTGAGCAGATTGTCATTTAGTCATTACAAATGTTATACCTGTGATGCAGGATGATTTATGGTTAGAAATTTTTGTGCAACTGGTATGACACAATATACTTTCATGCAAAGGAAATTGAGCATTCATGGTATATAAAGCCGTCAATCAATTCCACTATCTGTTTTTTTTTTAAAATGCAAGCAAACATTCCTTGGGCTTAAAACTAATTAATAATGAAAATGAAAATGAAAAATGAAAGATAAAAAAATGTCAAAATGTCTTTGGACTATTTATGCGGTTTTGTTTTGTTTTATATTATCTCATGTGTTCAATTTAGTATCTTATACATTCAAGAAATTAAATGGGTTAGAGAAAAAGCTAAGGCGATTGATAGTGTTAAGCTTTAAACTTTTGGTATTCAAGTTAGAGTCGTACTAGAAATGATGTATGTGTAATTATATATAAGAGTTTGAAAGATAATGTTGTAAAAATTAGTGGAATTAGAGATAAAATTATAGCTCTAAAGATTATTGTTGATACTAAAATTCTTAATATTACAAGTATTTATGCTCCCTAAGTAGGTTTGAATATATTTTCAAAAGAGAAATTTTGGAATGACTTAGAAGAATTAATACAAATGATAATTCTTGAATAAATAATTTTTATTGGAGGAGATTTAAATGGACATGTTTGTAGAAGGGTAGAAGATTGTAGAAGTATTCATGGTGGTTAAGATTTTTGAGTGACAAATGAAGAAAGTAGAGTCATTTGGGTTTTGCTTTAATTTATGATTCTATTATTTCTAATGTGTTATTTAAGAAAAGAGACAAGCATATTATCACTTTTAAGAACGGTTCTAATAAAATATATTGATTATTTTTTTACGAGAAAAATAAATTATCGATATTGTAAATATTGTAAGACCATTAATTCTAAGTGAAAATTTAAGTACCCAACATCGATTATTAATTTTGAATTTTAAGATGAATTATTAAAAATGTGAAAAATATAATAAAATATTATCATAAAATTAGGTAGAATGCTTAAAAGACACAAATAAAATTATTTTTATGAGTGAACTTCAAGTTAATGTTCATGAAGAAATTAATACTATGTAGGATAAAATAACAAATATTATCAAACAAATGTAAAAGATATGTATAGTGAATCAAAAGAAAAATCTCTTATGAATAAAATTAGTTGGTGAGAAAATATAAGAAATAAGAAATTTTTTAATAAAAATTGGTTTAAAAACGAAAAGCTAGGAGATGTTAAAAAAAATATAAGGTGGCCATAGGGAGTCTGAAATAGTGATTTGAGATGATAAAAATTCTGATTTTAGTGATCGTTATAATAAATTTGATACTAAAAAAGATAATATATATATCTGCATCTACGTCAAAGTCGACGTTCGCACTCTCTGTCGCGGCTTGCGTCGCGATATCCATTGCTCGCGTTGTCTTCTTCCTCTGTCGCTATCGTTCCTCTGCTCGACATCGTCGTCTTCCACGCCTCTGTCGCTCGCAGCTGTCGTCTACGCCCGATTCTTCTGTTTCGGTGCTGCTCCTCCCTCGTGCTGCTTTGCACCCAACGACGAAACCACAGCTTCTTCCAGATTTTGCGGTTTCGTCGTTTCCTTCGCACCATTTATGTTGTTCGTGTCTTCTGCCTCATCTAGCTGCGGTTTGCTGAGATTGCCGCTACGGTTCATTTTCTGCGTAGCTTCGCCCTGAATCGTCTTTTTTTGCCCTCTGCCCGACTTGCAGGGCTTTTCTTTGCTGTGATGGAGCTTCCTCCTTCGGTTGAGCCCAGTAAAACCTCTTTTGCCCACATTGTGGGTAATCCTCAGGGGGAGACGACGGTTGTCTTCCCCTCAAGTCATAAAGAGAATCGTGATGGTACAGGAGACTGCCTCTTTGTTAAGACTGCATGCAGGAAGAGTGAGAAGACAACACTATTTTTCTTTGAGTCAGAAATTTCAACCTTGACTGACAAATTCAAATTTGCTCTCATTGGAAAATTTTAGTGGGGACACCCAACTATGAAAGTTATCAGGAAAAGTTTTGATGACCTCAAATTAGCAGAAAAGTGGAAAGTGTGACTCATGAATGTGAGACATATTTTAATTCAGTTAACCGTGCCTGAAGACTACACTCGTATTTTCTCCAAAAAATATCTTAACATTGCTGGTAAACCAATGAAGCTACTCAAGTGGTCTCCTGATTTTGACTCCAATCATGAACCTCCTACTGTACTATATGGTTTAGTTTAACTGGTGTCAAGCTGCATTTTGTTCATCATCAGGTTCTCTACTCTATTAGTGCCATACTTGGAGACCCTATGAAGCTAGATCTACCCACTTTCAATCTTACCAGGCCTTTGTGACCAGAATACTTATGGAAAGAGATATTATTTTGCATGATGTTACTGAAGTCTGGTTGGACACAATTTATAATGAATATTGACAACGAATCGTCATGGAGCATATACATTCTTATTGTTCTCATTTTAAGATGTTTGGGCATACTCTTGATAAATGTCATAAGCTTCACCCTAATTTGAAATCTAAATATCAAGTGAATAAGGATGGTTCTAAGGATATGTCTATACCATATGGAGAGAAAACTACCACAAGACAGATTTTGGTGTCTGATTCTATTGCCCCTGCCATTACTTTTACTGCGAGTGATGTGATGCTGACACCTTCAAACCCCATTGAAAATAATACTGATAAATTATTACTTACAAATGATAGTGTTCAGACTGATAATCAAGAGAGCCTCGTAGCTCTATTTCTTCAGGAAATATCCGATGTAGAGACAACTCATACTTCACATATACTACAACCTATTGTGGGTACTACGATTGGTATTCCTTCTGCTTCAGCTCTACTACCCCATCAGACTGATTTCTTCGGATGAGGAATGACAAGTCTATTCCAGGAGGAAGAATAAGAATGGAGACCGACTCCAACTCAGGAACATATTGGATGATACATTGGTTACTACTGGCAATGACAATCATCTTACCAACTTATTAGCTTGATCCATCCCTAAAACTAGAGACAGAGGCAAGACAAAATTTGGTCGCTCTCTAGGCACCTGATATTATGTATTTCGGCACTGTAAACTTTTTATTTTAGTATCTAATATATTTTCTGTTTTTTCTAGTTTTGAAATCTTTTGTGGTTTTTTGTGTGGACAGGGTGTCATGCTTGGGCGCTCCCACACATTGCATCTGTATCTTTTTTTCTATTTAATATATTAGTCTTTTTTGGGCTTTCAATATATATATATATATATATATATATATATATAAACTAGTATAATAAAAAGGTAATTAAAATAAAGATTTAGTTGAAACAAATTATATTAAGAATGAAAATTTTTTTTTTTCTTAGATGAGGATATTCAACATAGATGTGTGGGATATTTTGATAAAATTTCAATGAATATTGTGAAAGTACGATTGATTTTAGTGATCTTAATATAGTAAATAACAACAAAGTTTTTTTTATTTCTATCAGCACATAAGTAAACTAGAAGTTGAGGAGGCTTTAAATAAAATGAACTATAGAAAAATAGTAGGACCGGATGGTATTTTGTTACGCCGGTGCTTAGCATAAGGGCAATTTTGTCTTTTATGCACCTAAGGGTAGTTTAGTCTTTTATTATTATTATTATTATTATTATTGTTGTTGTTGGGTATAAACAAATTTATTATGTTTAAGGTTAGGTTTTTGCATGAGATTGATCATTGTATCTTAGGTTTAAGGTTTGTGAGAGATTTCCTTCATCTCACATTGTAGAAATTCAGAGAGATCGCCTATCTCTTGAATTGTAGGTGCTTATCTTTTGTTTTGATTTGGTATTCGAGATATAAATTTTTTGTTTACACTAATTTTTTATGAAAAAATGTGTCGATTTTGACATTGAATCGTATTAAAGCAAGTTTTGGGAATTAGATTGTGGAGCAGAAAGCCACGGCGGGATCACAACATTCACGAGCAGTGCAGGAGCTGCGATTCCGACATATAGTGTTGGAACCGACAACCGGAAAGCATCTTTTGTGATTGAGGAGCGACGCCATCTTCCTCCTTACGGCCGCACGTAAGTCTCACGGGGAAGCATCAACGGGATTGCGATGTGCAATCGAACAAGCGGGAAGCATCAACGAGATCGCGACGTCCAGTCCTTGTTGTCGAAGAGATCAAACACATCTTGCTCCTCCCGCTGCGTCTGAACGATACATATACAATTAGTGCTTGCTGAGAAGGTAACGTAGAGATGTATGGGAGTTCCACGCCGTCCTGATCCAAAACACGAATCAGGATCGTGGCATAAAGGAGTTACACGTTGAACCTTGATACAAGAATTTGGATCACAGTGTCTGGAGTTCCACACAGCTTCTAATCGCAAAACTACTTATAGGAATTCATTAATCGCGACATCTAGAGCTTTGCACATGTCAAAACCACGTACAAAAATTCTAAAGTTCATGATTTCAACATAAAGTAGTTCTGAAACCGTACAAGGAGTAATGATAGCTAAGAAATTAGATGATTTAGAGAATAAATTAGAGGAAGAGTCGAGTTAGCTTAAATTCGAGATGAAAGAAAGGTTTGCCACCATAGAAGTTATGTTTTCTTCTGTGGAAAACCAAATGAAGGGTTGTCTTGAGAGGTTTTCTTCCGCGAAGAATTGAATGGATGATCGATTTGAGAGCCTCGAGGAGATGAGAAAAATGCTTATTGAGATGCAATCCAAGACCCCGCCGACAGCTTAGTTTGTTAATCCTAGCCAAAGATTGACTGGAGAATCCACAACTAGTTCAGAAGATAAAGAGATTAAACACGAGGAATTTGAGGAAGAAAACATCCACCATCACAAATTTTCTCGTAGGGCTTCGATGGTTGGTGAATTAGAGATTTTTGATGAAAGGAGTTAGTTCGAGGCATTAAAGAGGGGTTATATAAAGGGTTGGGAGGAGCACATCGACAAAAGGTAAGAAATCAGAATGAGGTATGACTATTATTAAAGAAGGGAGTTTCACCCTATATACACGGCGGGAAACACCTGAGGGAGAGGAAGTTGTAATGGTGATGCTAGGGATTAGAAGTTGCAAATACAATTATTGAAGGGGAAGATACATATGAGTGGGTGTATCAGGTGGAGCGATACTTCAAAATGAATGATCTAACTTGGGAGGAGAAACTCATGACGACAGAGTTATGTTTGGAGGGGAAAAGCCTTGCTTGGTTTCATCGGAGGGAGACTAGATACCCGAGTTGTTTGTGGGAAGAATTTAATGATTGTTTGTTGGAACGTTTTCGAGCCATTTGAGAGGGAGACCTAGACGAGCAATTCTATGCCTTTAATTAGGAGGGTATTGCCATGAAATAGCTGGAGAGATTTGAGCTATTGTTGGGACGCTGAAGGGTATTCTGAAACAGGATTGGAGGAAAATTTCATGGAGGGTTTAATGCCCTACATATGGGCAACACATTATGAATATTGAAACTGCGATGATTGAGAGAGACAATGAAGCTAGCTTATATGGTGGAGGACAAGAACCAGATGGGGAAGCCCATCAGGAGCAGCACAGATGGAGTTCTGTATCAAACCGCTACAATCACAACAATACCAAAAGCTCAAACAGTAGAAATCCAGAGGGAGCTTGCATGGGACAAGAATAATGGCTACGACCAGGAGCGACGCTTAGGCGCTTTACATAGACGAATTCAAGAGAAGCGAGCCAAGGTATTATATTTTATGTGTGATGAGAAGTTTACTCCAGGACACCGTTGCAAAGATTGAAAATTACAAATTCTCATAATGCATGACAATGAGGTAGAGAATGAAGAAATACAAAACTGTGGTTGGAGGAACACTCACATTTTCTCACCTTGAGGAAAATTTGTCTTTTAGGGCGGTATTATTACGATGGTGCCTAGCGTAAGCATAATTTTATCTTCTCCCAAGGGAAATTTAGTCTCTTAATATTAAAATTGTTTTATAAATATGTTTATTATGTTTAGGGTTAGGTTTATTTGAGATTAAGTCTTGTATCTTAGGGCTTATAGTTTTGGGGAGATTTCCTTCTCGAATTGTAGGAATTGGGAGAGATCGGACACCTCTCAAATTGTAGGTGCTTATATTTTGTACTCGCTTGAGTTCTTAGTGTTGTATTGCATTCTTTTGGTGTTTGGGAAGTAAAATATTTGTTTGCCCTAATTTTTGTGGAAAAGCGTGCTGGTTTTGACGTTGTATCATATCATATTCTTTAGAAGTGTGAAAATGTTTAGTAAATTAGAGAATTTTTTGGCTTACTAAACTTTGTAATATTATTTTAAAAACTATAATATGCTTGATGAGTGGAGAAAGAGTTTTGGTTTTTATTTTTAAGTATAAAGGAAATGTACAAGAGTGTGCAAATTATTGGAGAATTAAGTTAATGTGTCATATATTAAATTTATGGGAGAGTTTAATTGAACATAGGCTACGACATGATACAAAAATCTATCAAAATCAGTTTGGATTCATGTCAGACAATTCTACCATGAAAGCTATTCATTTATTGAGAGGTTTGAATAAGAATGATCTACATATGGTTTTTGCTAATTTAGAAAAAGCTAATGATAAAGTTTCATGAGAAGTATTCTGCAGATTTATAGAAAAGAAAGATGTTGATATTGCTTCTATTAAAGTCATTAAACATGTGTATGCTAGAGCTATTACTTGTGTTTGAATACAATGATTGATCAAATGTTTTACTATTTTTGTTGGATTACATCAGCGATTAATTTTAAGCTCATATCATTTTGCTTTAGTTATGGATGTTCTTATTGGACGTTTACAAGAGGATTTACCTTGTTTTATACTTTTTTCGAATGACATCCTTCTTTTGGATAAGACTAGTTAGAGTTTAAAAAAATAGAATTATGCAGGTCAAATTTAGAGTCTATAACCTTTCGTTTTAGTAGATCTAATACTGAATACATGTAATGTAATTTTAGTAAATCTAGTGGCGGGGTTGTTTGATCAAGTCATTAGGAGCGGACCTTTTAAATATTTAGGGATTGTTCAAAGTTATGGTGATATAGATGGGGACGTTATTGGTAGAATTTAAGTTGGATGGTTGAAGTGGAGGAATGCATTGAGCCTATTGTGCGATAGAGAAGTACTGCTTAGACTTAAAGGAAAATTTAATAAGAAGGTGGTGAAACGTGCAATGCTTTATGGCGCAAAATGTTGGCAAGTAAAAGAGAATCTTAAAATTAAGTGTTGTTGAGATGAGAATACTCAGGTGGATGAGTGGTTTTGCACATAGAGAAAAAATGTGAAAAAAATATATCCGTGAAATGATTGGAGTAGCTCTAGTGGCAGACAAGACGATGCAGGAGCTTCCCTCCATGACTCCACACCCCATGTGAACATTGCTACAGTACCGCGCCCATCTATGTGCTGCCATAATCTCGTGACCATGCAGGCCGCCGTTTTTGGGCCTAGACCAAACTAGTCCAAGTGTTTTTGCTGTTGTGGAGTCGACTGGCCCTACTAGGCCACTCCTCGCTATCCTATTATTATATATTCATATTCTTGATATTTTAGGATTTAGTTTGTCGTGTGTTTTGTTTAGGACTGTTGCCAGTGCCGTTCTTCTCACTTCGAGGGCTATATCTGAGGGATTGGATGGTGCTTCACCTATACCCTCTCTCGAGGTGGTGATTATCTTCCCATATCTCCTTTTGCATACTTCCACATCTCTCGACTGTTCCATCTTTTCCACTAGGGTTGTAAAAGAGCAGAGCTTGAGCGAGCCCAGACTTGACTTGTGTTCGACTCGTTTGAAACTGCTCGTGTTCGTAATCGGCTCGTCCTTGAAATTGGCTCGTGAACAGTGTGTTCGTGTTCGACTCGATTTAAATATTCATATTTGTGTACGGCTCAAAATTGACTCGTTAAAGTTAAATTGAAAAAATAAGATGTAAAGTGTTTGATTCGAACCTGAACCAAATTTATGCAAAAGAAAATATTAACCACGTTACCACACGAGGTGTTATGATTTAAACTTATATATAAATATAAAAAAATATATATATATATATATATAATATTATTATATAAATAATATATTACAT
>NW_018164530.1:338168-361886 GCF_001263595.1 Phalaenopsis equestris
AGATATATATATATATATATATATATATATTTCGAGCTAAAACGAGCCGAACGCGAGCGAACAAAGAGCAGTTTGTGTTCAACTCGTTTATAATTCGAGCTTTAAAAATTTGTTCGCGTTCGACTCGTTTACTTAACAAACGAGTCGAACACGAGCTGTTCGCGAACAACGAACTTTTTTGACAATTTTGACAACCCTATTTGCCACATCTGCTCCGAACAATTGTCCTATTTCTTCCTGCAGCTTTCTATCTTCCACCAGCTTCCAACTGCTTTTCTTCTTGTTGCTGCCAACTGGGACAACAATGAGTTATTGTCCTCGCCTTTTCCAGCCTTCCCCACCGCCTTGCCTCCCCTTCCAATGCGCCATCGCTTTCAGAACTCGCGCCTTTCCCCTTCCCACAAGTTGCTACCTTCTAGAATTCGCCCCTCGCTACCGCAATCATTTCAGTTGCACATACCACGCTTCGTCGCTGCCTACCTGCTGTCCAGCCCCTATCTCCGACCTCCCCAAACTTTTCCAACCACTCTCCTCCACCACTTAGCTGCTGTCACAATCGTTCCCTGTGCTGTCCTCGCTATTCTAACAACCCAAATCTGTCCTATGCGTTGGCTTGTTGCTGTTCCAGCCCCTAACAGGCCTTATCACAACTCATCCACCTTTTAGAAATCTTATCTGCTGAGTCCACTACCTTTCAACACTCCAACCTACCCACCTTACTGATCTCCACCACCTATGAGATACTTTTTAGTCGTGTTTATTTGTTTCTATTGTTGCATTTTCCATTCAGCGTGAATTGTAACTTCCTAATTGTTTTTCAATAATAATACTTATTTTTTCTATTATGGTTTGGGTTAACTCCGATATCATTTGGTGTCCGAGCTAGCCTAATCTTAGTTCTATGCTAAGGTTTCTAGCATCCACTAATACCCAATCTTATCTCAACATAAAATTTTTCTTTCTCACCCTACATTACCCTTACACACCTCATTCCACCTACCCACACTCAAAATCTAGCCATGCCACCAAGGAGATAACCATCAAAAATTTGATTTAGGGGAAATGACACAATGTCGTTTATGTGAAATTCACGAAGAGGCGTCTAAGAGATTTCTAAGGATATGCAGTGGGAAACTCACCAACTACAACAAAGGCTTGCGAACATCGAGAGGAGCCAATCCAGACGGGGCACCCATAACCAAAACAATGACTTGCTAGATCAAAAAAATGAAGTGAATCTCATCCACCATCCAGATTATAGGGATGAAAAACCTCTACCTCGAAGACGTGACTTATAATACCTGAGAAGCTGAAATTTTGAAGAATGTTGATTTGCCATATTTCGACAACCACATAGATCTAGATGAGTTCATCAAGTGACTCTGGACCTTGAAATGTGTCTTTGAGTGTTTAGAGGTCTCACTGGACATAACGTTGAAACTAGCTTGAGAAAATTTGAAGCATCTACATCAGCGTGAGGGAGAAGACAATCACTACTTGGTCCAAGATGAAACATAAGATACATCACGTGTTCCTACCAGCTTACTATAAATCAGATGTTTAGACCCCTTTTTTAAAAGTGGAGAGACCACGTCATCGGGCGACCATCACATCTTACAGATAGAGTTCAACCCCAGTATCTTATAGTTACAAAACACCCAAGAGAACATTCAAGTTGACCCCACTTAAGGAGCCACTAATTCTGAGTGGAAAACATGTGCAACCAACCATCATTCTCAAATTTGTCCCTGCTAAGAAGTGTTTCAAGTGTCATGGATTTGAGCATATTGAGTTAAATTGCACAACCAGTGGAACAATCTGTTTTATTGAGTAGGACATTGTTGAAAAAATAAGTAATGACATAGTAGACATTGAAGAAGGCGATGACACAATTGAGTACTATCTTCCAACTGATGAGTAAAAGATGCACAAGTTCTAGTTGAGCTCATGAGAGAGACTCCAACCAAATTAATAGCGATGGTTCATTACAGTCTTGAGTTTGAGGAACCAATTCTAGAGACATGACAATCCTAGATAAGAGTAATTTTGATTTATCAGATTTATAGACTTCTTTTTGCGTTTCCCCTATTGAGAAAGGTCCAATATGTAAAAAACGAGGCTCTTTTGTTCCACATCTAGAAGATTATATAGAGTTATTTGGATATTAGATTCAGTTTAGAAGTGTACCCACCATGAGATGTTCAAACAGGAGGGATGAACCACAACTTTAAGAATTATCTTAGGAGCTTAATGGGTAAGAAAAATTTTCAATGCGATCTAGGTCCTATTAGAGAATGAGATGTCTTTACTAAATTGTTGCTAGACAGAGTTGTTTAGCTTGCCAAATATGTTGTTCCAGAGTTGGCCCCCTTCTGATAGTCTTTTTTATCGGACACATTCAGCCGAGTACGAGGAGAGGAAGAATTATATTATATATTTACTTAATTGGGTTTTGTCTTGTGAGAACCTGTCTTTATGTAGCTCCCGCTCAGGTTGTGTCAAGAGACAATGAATAGTTATTCTATTAGGATGTGCTTTAGAATGTCCACACCTACATGATTGACTTTCCAGAAGATTATGCCAGTTTTGATATCTTCATTGGGGATGACTTAACCACTATGAGGAGACAAAAGCTTCAACATATGAGGTCGAAGCTCCTCCAACTCCGAGTGATTGATGCAGAAGCCTCCATCGTTGATTCCACACCCCTATGGGAACATTGCTATAGTACATCCCCCGTTCGCGAGCTGCGACAGTCTCGCGACCATGCTGGCCGCCGTTTTCAATTTTGTACCGAATCAGTCCAAGTTTTTTTGCCTTTCGGGTCGGCCGACCCTACTGGTCTATCTCTTGCTATCTAATTTTTTATATATTTATATTCCTGATGTTTTAGGGTTAGTTTTTCGTGTGTTTTGTTTAGGACAGCCTTCGACGTTCATTTTCTCCCTTGGAGGGCTGTATTCGAGCAATTGGGTGGTGTTCCGACTGTATCTTTCTCCCGAGGTGGTGATTATCCCCTATCCTCTTCCGCCAACAATACTCCCTACAACACCGTCCTTGCTGCAGCCACCCGGAACAACAGTCTTGCTATTTCTTCCTGCAGTTTTTTATCTTCCAGCCACCACCAACTGCTTTTCTGCTTGTTGTCGTTATCCAGGACAACAAAGGGTTGATGTACCTGCCCTTCCCCGCCTTCCCCGCCACCATGCCTCCATTTCCAACGCACCGCTGCCTCCAAAACCTGCGCCCCACCCCTTCCCACATGTTGCTACCTTCTAGAATTCACCTCCATCGCTGCTGCAACCATTCCGATCTTCATCACCACTCTCCGTTGCTACCTACCTGTTGTCCAACCCTACCCCTTACCATCTCCAGTCTCCCCCAGCTTTTCTAACCGCCCTTACCACCCTCTGCCACCACCTAGCTGCTGTCCCAACTGTTTCCCATGCTGTCCTCTCTGTTCCAGCCCCTCAAATCCATCCCCCCGTGCCACCTCGTTGCTGTTCCAACCCTTGACTGGCCTTACCACAACACTTCCACCTTCTAGAAACCTTACCCGCTGAATCTGCCACGTCCCAGTACCCAACTTACCCATTCCAGCCCACCTCGCTGACCTCCAACCATGGGATATATTTTAGTTGTGTTTTTTTGTTTCTGTTGTTTCATTTCCCCTTCAATATGTGAATTGTAACCACCTATTTGTCTTTCAATAATAATACGTGTTTTTCTATTGTGATTTGGGTTAACCTCGACATCACAAGATTAGAGAAAGTTTCCTTAGATGGTTTGGTCACTTAAAACGTCGATCATCTGATGACCTAAAAAGACTTCATCACTTTGTATAAAAGGTGTTCTTAATTTGTTAGAATTAAATGAAAATATGACAATTAATAGGACACAATGGAGAAAAAGGATTCATGTTGCCAACCCCACTTAGTGGCTTCGTGTTATTATTGTTTAAGTTATTATCTTAAATGCTAAAATTTGATTCAAAAGGGCCCATTGACTAACATTTTTGGTCCAAAATATTTTAACAGAGATTATTTTCATCGAGTATTTAAGGGGACCAAGTTGAACACATTACAAGTCTGGAACTAAAATGCCTCATACAAATAGTTTAAGGACCATTTTGATCTTTTTTTTGATAATGAAATATTCAAGTAATCCAAGAATTTAAGCTATAAATTAGAAACATATAAAATCAATGAGCAATTTAATTTAATCTTCACAAATTATAGTTTTGATGTAGCAGTTTTTAATCAAAATTAAGTGCACTAAAAAGTCAATTAAATGAATCACATATTCAACTTGCACTCTGAAGATTGAAATTGAAGGATGATTTTATTTTAGTCGAAGCTGTTAGAAGAACTATTTATAAACTCTTAATATACAAGTAATTTCAATTTCACTATTTTTAATTTTTAAAGATAAGAAAAAAAAACCCCTCTTTAATTTAAAATTTGTAAACAACCGAAAAACAGTGAAACAAGCTAACGCAGTATGCTAAAATTAGTGGCCGGATCATTTGCATGTATCTTTCCTGCAGAAACTACAAGTCCTGTTCAGGAAAAAAACTCATAGTTGCGGTAAAACCATAAAATCCATCTAGCAGACACATGCAAGCACTGTTTGAGATCTTGCACAGCCTCGAATGAAAAAAATACCACTAGTACTTCTCACATAAATGCAATTTTCAATTCCCCAGCTCAGTTTGATTCAAAATAATGGGCAAGTCCACTTTAGGAATAATTTAGTTGCCGCTGCGCTAAACTGCCTCTCCTGTACTCCAATGCTCCAACTCCACGCAATTGTTTTGAATTAATGTATTTTGAGTTAAAATTGAATAATGTTAACCCGTATAGATTTACCTAAATATAGGAAATTAAATCCAACTTTTTCCGGCCATCATTACTTAGATGCTCTAATTACTTGAATTAAAATATAGATTGTAACACCTCCAATGAGAATAAAATCTAGATTTCCATCACTCATCTTTAGATCTATTTGAGATAGACATTTGTTGTTTTACCTTGGAAAATATTGCAATTTTTTATTATCATCTTATGAATCTTTTTAATTTAATATACTCTGCTGTGAATGGATAAAGTGCAACACTATGCTGGAAGCAAAATCGCATAGAAATTTATTTAGATCTTGAAATTGTTTGTTCATTACAATTCATATTACCACCTTTTATAATTCTTTAGATTTTTTTTTCTTTATGAAATTTAAGCAACACTGCAAGCTTTTCTATATGCAAAAGAAAAAAATGTACGGGCTGTTTGATTTCTTGAGAAATCATATGATATTTGTTATGTTATTAATAGATGCTATCTATTCAAGTTGCTAACTTCTTTACTACGAAGCAAAAACTTCTATATGACATAGATATGATATGAGGTAAATATGGAGATATAATATAATGATGAGGGAGCTTACTGCCGACGTAACTAAAGCTGCAACAACAATGCAAACGTGGTTGCTGTAGCTGCTACAGTAACAGTGGCTCCCCTTTCCGATTTAATACCATTTAATCCCTTTCCGATAAAAGTAAATAAAATGTGTAGCAGTTTATAACTTTATTGACCTAGGAATAATGTGTGAATGCTTCTTGCGTGTCAACATATGTCCTGGCCATGTCGTTTCTGATAGAGGTATGTAATATCCAACGAAAACACGGAAGGCCTTTTTAACTCTCCTTTATTTATAGTACCTTAAAGTAACATATATTTAAATTAAATTTCACTTCTAATTAAGTGGCCTCTTGATGTTTGACTATTTTAATAACATTTGATAGGCATCTTGAAGATATGTATATAGCACCGACAACTTTGTGACACTGCAAGTAAACATTTCCTTGACTTTTTGATTCAGAAGTTTATTTATAACCCTTTTTCCTTCTTTTCAGAATGTGGCTGCAGATGCCCTATCAGAGTTTTATTACCCCCCAGTAGCAGCGGTTTCTATTTCTTATCCAGAAGAGGCAATTCGGAGAGAATGCTTAATAGATGGTGTACTGAAGGGGTTTGGGCAATTGCATCCTCGCAGTCAAGGAGTTGAAACTTTAGGTATTTAGTCGTTGAATAATTCTTCTTTTTTAACAGTGTTTATTTCTAATACATATTAAGAAATTTGCCCTTGATACATATTCAGTATTGGATCAGAATATAGTTACGGTTATATTTTAATGTTCTCACAAGATGGTGCATGGTGCATGAATTCGTTTTTTGAAGAGAAGGTTGTTGATTAATTATTTTTTCACTCCCCAGGAACCATTTATAGCTCCTCACTCTTGCCAGATCGTGCGCCTCCAGGAAGAGTGCTCCTTCTTAGCTATATTGGTGGATCTACCAATACAGATATTTTGTCCAAGGTATCTCATCCATTAGAACCCGGGATATCTTTTTTTTTTTTTTTTTGAGTTTGTACTTGGATTTCTTTGCTTAGAATGAGAATGCCTAACAGGCTGTTTTGTATTACCTATATTTGTCAAGTTTTTATTATTAATGGGATTTGCATTAATCTTATAAGCATAGCTTCTTAAATGGAGAATAGGGACAAAAACTCTTTTTCTCTCACATTCATTTCTGATGCACCTAAGGTAATTTTATCTCATGTCGATAGCCTGAAATATTGTTCCCTTTAGGGAACCAATAGTATGGTTAATGCTGTCTTCTCTTACACAGACACTTTTTCTCCTACACAAACCCAATAGTATGGTTAATGCTGTCATCCAGGAATATTGTCAGTGTGAGACCTAGATTATAATCTATGAAAAATTTTCATAAATTGTTGCTCTTATATGCAGAGTGAGAGTAATCTTGTGGAAACTGTGGATCGTGATCTTCGCAAGATGCTTATAAATCCGACTGCTGAAGTGCCTTTAGTCCTTGGTGTACGGATGTGGCCTCGAGCCATACCTCAGTTCTTGATTGGGCATCTTGACCATTTAGAAGCTGCGAGAGGTGCCCTGAGCAAAGGTGGATTTGAAGGTTTATTTCTTGGTGGCAATTATGTTACAGGTGTGGCCTTGGGCCGTTGTGTGGAAGGTGCTTATGAGACTGCTGAAGTTGTTTCAAATTTTTTATCCAAGTATGCATACAGCTGAGAGTATTAATAGCTGGATTTTTAATTAACAGTTGCTCCTAGCGTGAAAAATATCTGTTATATATATTCTTGTCGTCCCTTTTCACGGGCAGAATGTCTTGAGTTACCTATATTCTTATGTTTTTTCATATGCTATAAAATATGGAGCTAAGCTGAGTGCTGTAATTGTCACCTCATTTTGGTCTTGCAATCTTGTTTTTCAGGCTTGTTTTTCATAAAGCAATATGTAACTGGTTGACATAGTTACAGGTTTGCTAATGCCAAACTTTGATGAGCCTTTAAGGATAAAGTATGTTTGATTTGCTATATAATGTTAAAATTGTAGGTTTGAGACATCTTTAAATAATAAATTTATAGATGTAATAATAATAAGGTATACTCTGATGATGATATTTGCTTTCTGATATACTTGGTGAGGTTTAGTTGTAGTTAGTTAATATAGGAAAACTTTTAATTACTGTTGATCGTTTTGTTTGTTATATGATTATATAAGATAAAAGTAAATAAAATGTGTAGCAGTTTATAACACTATTATTTGGTAATATTGAATAAAAACTCCTTATTTTCTTTAGGACTTATTTCACCAACAGGATTTCATTTTTACTGCATAAATTGCTTTCCATTATAACTTGGTGAAAATTATTTGCTTTTGTTACACATTTTGAGTTTTAATTTCTTTCGCACATACAAATTCTGTTATGAGAGGTCTTCGCTTTGATATGCCAAAATTCTCAATGTCTTGGTATATATAATTTTTAAAATGAGTATAAGCTGTCCGTATTGGAGTTGTTTGAGCAGGTACTTACCACATTTGTTTTGAAGAGCAGAAAATTATTGCTGCATCGATTGAAGGCAAATACTCTTACACAGTAGGCCCGAGAGCACCATGCCATTGAGCACGACAATCTGCTCTAGGGTGTTTGGTGAGCTGATCTTCAGAAGATTATACTTAACAAATGTCGCAATAGAGAGAATATTTTGAAGACAACCAATTCTGACTTTGATTTCTCGTCATGGCGAGTCTTTAGGTGAAAATGTTCTGAATTTGAAATGGATGAAGAGTTAGAGGCCTGGGTGCACGATGAATCAAGGTTGCCTAATCCAAAAATATCCATTAGAAAATGTTATGAATTAGAAATGGATGAAGAATTAGAGGTGTGGTGCACTATGAATCAAGGTTACCTGTTCCAAAAATATCCACAAGACTTCAAACTCTGGTTTGATGTATCACATTTTAATGGAGATATGCATATTGAGGATTGTTTGGACTAGTTAAAATTTATAGAAAATTTTTTTAGTGTATGGAGGGCATGACTGATGCTTGGTTGAAAAAAATACAAAAGCTCATCATCGAAAAGACAAGCGACCAATTTAATCATGTCTAAGTATGCACAAAACAATTAGGAATTGATTTCTTCTCTTTAGAATCTATACAATCAATATCGACAATGCCTTTAGTGCTGGCATTTGATCATCATTTGATCATCAAATATGTAGAAGGATTTTATTGATTGAATGCATGAGTCGAAGAACTTTTAATGTCACAATACCTCGATGGGTTAAAGGAATCATTTCGTGAGTCATGTCCCTCAATCTATTTGACAATTATTTGAGGCCATTATTTTAGCATAGAAGGCTGTGATTAGTTAATTCTAGCGTTCTAATCAATATCCCTTCATTTGAAAGGCTCTAGCTTAAACATCCCAATCCAGCCCAACTCCCTTCCAACCAACCCACTTCAAATTCACGGTATCTAGGTTCTTCCAATTTAGGACACGCCCATAACGCCTCCAAAGGGGAAGGACACAAATCCTTATGCCCGATTGTTCGTCATTCATTGATATTGATGCAATCAAGCTAGCTACAAATCTAGTGAACGTCCCTAGCGAAAATACTTACTCATCAAGGGAGGAGGTGAATATGCTGAGCAGATTGTTTAAAGTGATGTCAGCACTAAAAAGTTGAAGAGTTAGTAAGTTGTCGGTTGCTAGGATGGATATCATAACACCCTTTTTAATTTAATTTAATACATATATAATTTGGAAAAAAAATAGTATTTTGGATTTTGAAAATAAACCGATCTCATATTCCCAGTAGTTTAAATAAACGAGCCTAATTTCCATAAGCAATGGATCTACACCGAAGGATAAATACACTACTTTCTGGTAAGACTCGATTAAATAAACTAAAGATTCTATGACATCCGTTTAAGTCTGCGAAACCATTTTATGCCTAAGCCTTTTTAGGCCTACCTCTGTCTTGCTTAACATAAATCAAATCTAAAACATCTACTCTCCTTACTGAATCATCAGATAGTCGACGTTTAATGTGATGAAACCATCTAAAACGACTCTAATCACAATGCCAAGAGTTGAGTTCTGCACTGACCCAAAACAAATCCATTTGGTTTTACACTCTTTAGCCAATGCTTTTCAATTGAAGGTCGAAGGTGAACTTCCACATGAGGCTGGGTAACTTTTGAAAACTTTTCAAACTTCCAGCACTCTAGTGTATCCAGTGAGCTGCCTTTTAGAACTTATCCACAACAAATTGATTTTTTTTTCCAGGGTTGAGTGTACCCAACCTCCCTTATTATCATGAGTTCAAAAGAATAGGATGCCTCGCACAAGGTAATCAATGATCTCCTAGCCAAGCAATTAATTCGGTTAAGCCAAATTCCATGTATTATATCCGCACTATTAGTTCCCAAAAGGGATGAAAGCTGGTGTACATGTGTAGATCGTTCAACCATTAACAAAATTATAATTAACTTTGGGATACCACGATTAGAATAATTGCTTGATAAATTGGGTGTTTCTGGCATTTTCTCCAAGCTTGATTTTCATTTGATTTGAGGATGAATGGGATTCAACTTTAAAGGCTGGAGATGATCTTTGTGGGTGGCTAGTGATGCCATTCAGGCTTTGTAATACTTCAAGTACCTTCATACGACTCGTTTTTTAGTATTTAAACCTTTTATTTGGCAATGCATTTTCATTTATTTTGATTACATATTAGTCTATAGCAAGATGAAGGAAGAACACCTCACACACCTTTATCAGGTTTTGGCGATTATGAATGAAGATAGTGGGTTCTTAATCTACAAAGAACGCTTATTTATGGTTTTTCTTGGCTATAGAGCAACAAAATTTAGGTTGGCGATGAGAAGATTTTTTGCTTTATGGAAAGATGACTCCAACCATTTCTGTGGTATGAAGTTTTTTTTGGCCTTGCTAATTTTTATTGCTGATTCATTCATAATTTTAGTACACTTGCTATTCAAATCACAAATTGTCTTTAAGAAAAGTAGATTGCGTTAAGATCCTAAATGAGTAGCTAATTTTAATAAGTTGAAAAAAAAGCTTAGTTTCACCCCTACTTGGGCACTCCTGAGATTTTAAGCATATTTTTGAAGTAAAGGTGGATACTTGTGTTGCTGGATTCATGCAATCTTTATTAAAGAGGGCTAACTACTTGAATTTTTTTAGTGAGAAGCTTTGCAAGGCACATCAAAATGGAAAAAGGATAAGCAAGAACTTTATGCAATCACCAATGCACCTCAATATCGGGAATCATCCAACAAGTGTTTGTTCAACACAATGAAAACTAATCAAAATGCATCAATTTGCAAAATAATAATAATAATAAATAAAATGAAATAAATCAGGGATGCATTTCCGATGATCCTTTTCCTAAAAAAATTATGTTTGTATTTAAATATCTATTCGGACAACTCAACAAAGCTGTTGACACTCTACGTTGCCAAACTGCTTTTCTTACTACCTTACGTACTAAATTTATGAATTTTGATGTTATCAGAGGCTAATATGAAAATGATTAAGATTTTGGTATAATTTGGGAACAATGTTGCTAGCATTCAACCTCTGATGATTACAATATACTTCATGGTTTTTATTTAAAGGAATTTAGTTTTGTCTCTTGTGTACTTCTCTATGTGTATCATCATCACTGCATATCAATTGCGATAAGATAATCACTATTGCTGTGGAGCATTTCGATTGTTCGTGAATGAAATAAAGTGTTGCTAAATTTGTGCAACATTTTAAAGAGTGCCTATGTGTTGATGGACACTCATATAATATCGGCCTCTACACTTGATAGCTTGTTTTAGACATCATATTGGAAGATGTCAACTTGAATTTTGTCTTGGGTGTGCTAGTGACACACTGCAATGATTTAATTTTTTTGTTGTTGATTGGTTTTCAAAATTGACACATTGTATTCTGTATAGGAATATTTTTAATGTGGTTAAAATTGCCAACTTATTCTCCTAAGAAATTATTTGCTACATGATGTGCCTAAGATTATTATTTCAAATTCCGATATTAAATTCTCAAGTAAATTCATGTGCTTCTATGGAAAATATTCAACACAAATTTGACATTCAACAATTTTTCTGATCCCCAAAATAGGTGGGCAGGCTGAAGTTGTAAACTGAACTCGTTGCTTTATGATTCGCAGCATGGCAGGGGACCAATCTAAATCATGGGATCAAGCCATTGCAAAATTTGAGTTTGCCTTTAACAATATGGTTAAGCAGTTCACCGAATGTTTGCCCTTTTTTATTATATGTATTAAAGTATCAAAATAAGTTTTTGATATTAGAGAGCCACATACAGTAGTCACACGAATGCTGAGGTGTTAGCATATTATATTGCTTAGTTGGATCGTGGTGTGTCAACTAGAAACTGCTGATAAAAAAATATAATCGACCCCAAAAATTTTGAAAGCATATTTATGATTCACCTTATTAAGCATCTTCTTGGCACATCACTAAATTATAGGCTAAAAATATGGCTCTTTTTGATGTAGAAGAAAATAAGCGATAATGCTTATAGGTTTATTTTATTATTGAAAAATTTGAAGAGCTTTCAACGTAAAGAATTTTTGTTGACTAAAACTTGACTAATGTTGTTAATGTCTTGAGTTAAACAGAGTGGAGTTGAGTTGGATGCAGTAAAATTCATATAGCTCATATCCCAAGTCTGACTCATCTTAGGATTGTTTAACTCACCTTGTTTTCTTTTCCTTTTTTTTTTCTTCTATATACTATGGTTTAGTATCTGGCTTTACCATATTAGTGCCCTATAACTATTGTTTGCTATTTACATTTCTTCTCAAATCTGGCCTTCTCAGTTGCCTTTGTTGCAGGTGATAATTATTATTTTACCTTGATATCTCTTATTATATGTTGTTTTCTTATTGTTCTATTGAGGGAGAACCCTTGTCCTTCAATCCGGCTATTTTCTTTTTACTCTACACTAGATTGACCAAAATTGGGTTCCATATATGCAGGCATGAAGAGTATTTGATTTTACAGAAATTTTGCACATCTTTAACAGAGTTTGCTTGGGTCTAAATAAAATATTTGTCTGGTATCAATCAAATATTGTTTGAATTTTGATAGAATTTTTGGTATAATCCTTTGAAAAGTCCGATAAAAGTTCATCATAAATTTTCACAGAGTTCTTCACGAAGATTTTGCAGAGTTCTAATAGAAGTTTCAATAGAGTTTTCACAGAGTTTGTGGAATTTTCACAAAATTTCAAAAAGCCTGTTTCTTTTTTTTATGATAATTTCTAGAAGGTCTCTTAAGTGTTGATAGAACTTTTGATAGATGAATCTATCCTAGAGAATCCAATTAGCCAAAATTATTTGAAGTTGAGAAATTTCTCGAGTCCTTTAACTTTCCTCTTTAAATTTTGAAATCCATCTTATTATTGAATTGTCATGTTGGCCTATTTATAGATTTAACAAAGGTTAATTTAAAAATGTGTAAAATTATAATTAATGTTTATTTAAGTCAAATTTAATGGCACCCAAACATTTGAATTTGTGTGGAACTTGATTGGGCGCCTCTAAATCGATCTTTATTACTTGACTATGTTGATTCTGGCTAGCTGGCCCATCCATTGATGATTTTAGATATTCACATTGCAATTTCCATCTTCAAATTAGTTATTGATAAATATGAATACCTTTTTAATGACATTATAATCTCAAATGACTCGTGTGTGTGTTTGGGCGTATTTGAATTCACTAGAGTTCATTTTTTTTACTCTTTTTGTAATTTGGACTATTGTTGGAGTGTATAACCTGGCATGTGGAGGATTGGGCCAAAGCTAAGCTATTTTTTTTTATTTGCACCTTTTTTTCATTTTCAGCAATTATTTTTTAGCAAAAAATATATTGCATATGCTTCAAAATGAGTGTGAGATCGGGTCTCAAAATGCTCAAAATACTTCCTCAAATTTACTCTTATGGTTTTTTTTGGTTTTTTTTTTTTTTTTGAAATATCTCAAAATATTAAGAGCATTGTTTATTCTCTTGACTGGCTCAAGCACACGTGCGCGGTACAGTTAAGCTGTTCACGCTTTAAAGTGAGTTTGTATGCTTTTCGGAGTGATATAATTTGATCTTTATTTCTCTTATTAAAGAGCACTAAGGTTCGTGTGTCAAATGAGGGATCTAGCGGGGGAGAGCCTAGGCTTGGGAAATAAATAGGTTTGTTTTATGTCAAGCATAAAAACTATTTGTGCTGTCATTTCTCTTATTTGTTCTATTTGTGTTTGAGGTTGTAATTGCTTGTGATAATTTGCTCGCACTCAGTAGGTGCACTTTGTATTTCACCCAGTGATTCAACTGAGCCTGGATAATATGGGTGTGCATTGCCTCCTTAGTAAGGCAATCTCCACTTTATTCTTTTTGACTTAACTGATATCACTTCCTAGTTTGAGAACACAAACTATGAAATATTTTTGTCACACAAAAATTGCACTAATGATGAAGCAAATATTGTTCGTAGTTTATAAAATACATTGCACTCCTAAATAGTCAACAAAAGAATGTCTGAACTGATCCAAACGTTTAAAAGTTAATATATCACAACACCACCTTAAGGGAAACAATAATAACCATATAATACGCTGTTTTCCATATTTCACGCCTATAGAGGCAAGTTCGTAAAACTCTACAGCATATATGACACAACAGACATGAAAACCATAAAAACTAATTTCCCCTCTGATCTATTTAACTGCTGCCATCTTTGATTTCTGATGACACCGTCTTGGGTCCTGCTGACTTTCCAAGGATTGCTTTCTTTGCTTTCACAATTGAGCGCTTTGCCTTGGAGAAGAAGTTGCCCGACTCAGATTTAGTTGACTTTTTAATCAGCTTTGTATCAGCAGTATCGGATGGTAAAATCGGATCTACATCTTTTGATTTCTGGCTGTCTTCCTTTTCTGCTCCCAACTCTTTCTTCTCTGATTTATCTATTGCAATTTGTATGGTTTCTTCTAATTGCAGTTCCTTTTTATCATCTGGAATTTGAACATTCTTTTCCACCATGCTATGATCTTTGGACTCATTCTTTTTCTCCTCAACCATTTCTGATGGTCCGATATCTTTCACAGCCTCGGCAGTGATTTTGGAACTCTCATTCTTATTTTCCTCGATCACCTGTTCAGGCGACTCTTCAACAGTGGTGAAATCTTTAGGCGCCTTCACTGAAGCTGCATATACATCTTTGAAGCTTTCACTCTTTTTCTCATCGCTAGCAGAAACTTCCTTGTCCTTGAAAGGAACCTCACTTGCTTCAGGAACAATATTGCCATCCTTGACCGTTGCTTCAATGCCTTCCTTTTCAATGTTAGAGCTCACATTCTTTTCTTTCTTCACCATTTCAATAGTTTCAGGAGCTCTTACTTCATCACAAGAGAATTCAGCTGCACCGATGTCTGTGGAATTCTGGGCTACTTCAGTTTTAGCTTCACGTGTTTCAACTAGATTCTCAGTTATCTCCTCCGAACTTTCCTCCTCTTTCTGAACAGCTTCTGCATCTCTTGAACCCTTTTCTTCATGTGATGAGGACTTGACTACTTCACGTCCATTATTAATTGTAGCTCCATATGAAATTGGCTCTTGAGTTTCTGTTATTTTCTCTTGTTTCTGTTCTTCAGGAAAGGCAGATTGAACTTCTAGACCCCTCAGAGGAACCTCAATGCTGGTCGGAGCATCAAGATCATCATTTTGTGTTGCTTTAGAAACATCAGGAACTACAGCATCTGAACTTTCTTTTTTCTGTTCTTCAGGTATGCCAGTCTCAACTTCTAGATCTTTCACATCTACTTCAATTTTTGGATAAATGGAATCAGCATCAATATTTTCCGGCGTCTCAACTTCCTTTATCTTTCCACTCTTTTCAAGCTCTTCAACTATAGAAACATCCTCAGATACAGGCTTTTCTTCTGAGATAATTGCACTCTGTGTCTCAGTATTCCTATCATCAACCTCATTTTTCTCTTCCAATTTCTGTTTCGAAGTTTTCAGCATGGGTGGTATCAATTAAAAAACTTTCTAAAAAGCAAAGCTAGAGAGAGAGAGAGAGCGAGAGAGAGAGAGAGCGAGAGAGATACTGTAGATGAAAATATATGTTGGGTGTTGTGCCAGTTTATTATGAGGGCTAAAGAACTACAAAATTGTTGCGTTGTGTAGAGTTTGTTCCAGTGATTGTAGTTCTAGCAAGTTATTCTGTTGCTGATGATTCCCAGAAACAGAGAACAAGAAAAAGAGCAAAAGGGAAAGGAAGACTAGTGCTTTAGATTGCAATACATACCTCATCAACTATTTCATCTGTCTTCGAACTCACAGAGGCCATAGATTTTAGCTTAAGCCAACAAAGGTTAGATAGAGATGAAACCGAGAGAGAGAGAGAGAAAGACTTGAAAGACTTGTAGTCACTTGTCATTGTCAGGCTGTAGGCCACAAGCTCAAGAAGGTTACATTCATAGCCATGAACTGTGTGGGTTATCATGCATGTGGGCCAACTATTTGATTCCATATAATTGAAGATTTTTCCATTCAGCAAAATTAAAAATAGATATATTCTTGGACTACAAGACTTGCCAGAGTAATATAATAACCCTAAACTGGTTTTATCTCCGTTAAAGCACTTCGTAATTATGTCAAGGAAAAAAAAATTGGATCAGAATATTTTAAGTATTGTTTAAAATGAATTTAAATTTATTGATTTTATTTTGAGATAGGTATGATGTGTAAATGTATAATAATATTTTCAATAATTTTATGGTTTCTTTTTATAAATATTTGATTAAGTGTCATGAACCTTCATTTTTTTTACCCCAATTGTCAATCGCCATGCAAGTAGAGGAGCTGCAGCAAATGGAAGAGAAGAGAAAAGAAAAAGGGAAAAGAAAACGTTTATTCTCTCTGCCCGATTCTTTCTGCTTTATCTGTCCATTTTCCGTAAAACTTGTATTAATTTAGGTTGCTTGTGATTTGCATTTTTACCATGTTTTTCAGCAAAGTAAATTACCGCAGAATATTATGTATGTTTCATAGGGGAAAGCTGCATCGTTTTTCTCATTAAGTATAGTTTTTCCATTAAAAATAAAGGTAGCATTTGCAAACATACCCCGCATTTCACATGTATTAGGTATCTAACACTTAATTTTACTTTCAACATTTATAATGCCCAAATCTTTTATATCATATAAAAGAATATTGTGAAATATGTCTTTTTCATGCATAGATAAGGTGACATGCATGTAAAAATTAAGATTTAGGTGTCAGATATGTAAATATATAATAATTGAGTGGTTCGTATGTAAATCTTCTAATAAAAACTAAAACTTGAAGCAGCCCAAAGTAAAAAAAGACTTCAACCTTAATAAAAATCCATTTTATCATAATAATTCTATAATAATTTTTATAAAAAAATGCGTCTGCCTAAAGCAGCCCGAAGTTTTGTCGATTATTAAGTGTGAATGTGGTGCGAAATCGCCAATCTATTTATAAGCTATTTTTTTAATTAATAGCTTTGTTCTCATTTGCCCTTTTTTTGATCAATAACTTTTAAGTCTTACATTATATTTGAAAGTTTTGCTTGCTAAAATATATGAACAGATAAATGAATTTTACAATTTTTTTTTTTAAATTTTTTATATATGTATGATCAAAAGTTCCTAAGTTGGAGTTAAGAGGCGTACAGTTAGTCGGCCTATTGAGCTGATGAGACAAATTAGGCAGATCACTCTAGTGAAGTAATTTGACCAGGAACTAAAAGTTCACTCCCAGGGGGACACCAACACCTAACAATTCAATCCGACCCCTCCATCCACTTGTGTCCTGGTCTGCCATGTGATTATCACCCATGAGCTCACTGAACATGAAGTCGATTGTATGCATAAATCTAACTCGTTCGAATTCTCAATGCTTATTTTTATCCAATAAATATATCTCATACTTTCTAACTTGGAGTTTTATCTATAAAGAACAAATAAATAGCTTGTTTCTCTAAATCTGGCCCGAGCCAAATTCAAAATCAAAGCCACTTCAACAGGTATTGGATCCGCCGTCATTAAGATTTCTATAGGAATCGAAAGAATGATGGTTGGGGCCTCACAAGAAACAACCTCTCAGGGATTTGCTATTGTTTCCTTTAGAAACTATTATTTTTTCTTTTTTTCAAATCCCCTTTCTCTCGTACATTTTATAAACAACTCTTCTAAAAGTTCAGCCTTGACTTCTTTCACTCCAACTTCAATCTCCTCCTAATTAGTGTTCACCACTACTTCCTAAACCTATCACTTCATCATCACATAATACACAACCAAAAACATATATTCTAGACAAGTACCAATTAAACGCCTTCACACCCCTACAATCCTCCATCACCCATATCATCTTTCCTATCGTCGTCTCCGCCGCCAACTATTGCCCAACCTCCTCCTAAACATCATATGACTCAGTGTTGTAGTAGGGAAATGTTCTTAATCACATATGCAATCGCTTATTTAAACTAAGTGTTGTAGTAGGGAAATGTAATGATATAAGAATCATTTCCTACATAATGTATTCAACTTTTACATTAACATTTTCTATCTTCTATCTCCTCTTTTTATAATTTATCACAAAGCTTCTCAAGGTGATCGGAATGGCCTCAGAACCAAATAGGCTTGCATGAGTGTTACTAAAGGTGAAATGTCAAAAGAGCAACATTTATGAGGGGCGATTATTTAGTTGAGACATTATGAAAAATAATTATTATAACATGTTTGCTAGAAGAAAACAAAGAGGATATTTCTTCAGATTAGTGTGTAAATAAGACTATCTTGTAAGGTGTATGCAAATCTTCTATAAATAGAAGCAATCAATATAGAAAAGATGGGAAATTCTTAAATATTAAAAGTTACTCATATTCTTGGGATTTCTTTCTCTATTCTCCGAGCTCTAACCCTCCTATTATTTTATTTTTTGTATGCGAATCCATGGACAAATCAGGATCACATAATCTATATATATACACACATAGCTCAATTCAATTACAACCTTCATCTAACACGAGGCATCACATTAGACCACCACAAGGAAAGCCAATGAGGATATTTCACAAGTTTCATGGAAAATAACTAAAGAATAGTAAGATTATTGGACTCACTCGAACAGCGGAAGGCATATTAGATTCACTCGACTAATTAGTCTTATCCAAGCTCCTCTTCTAACTCCCATCGCACCCCGCATTGATCCATCACCTAAAGTTGTATACCAAATATGAGATAAATTTTGAAACTTGGTGAATTAGCTAAATATGCTGATCAATACTTTAATCAAGTTGTGGACAACATACAGAACATGTTGAAGTCAAAAGAGCCCAAGCGAATTGTATAATAATACAATCGCATCACCTTTGATACATTTAGTAATCCTTGAAAGAATTTAATGGGCTGAGTAAAGCCATTCATGTTTCTTTCTTTATTTATTTCATATTGATTCATTCATTATTTTCTCCAGTAATGGGTGAGTCCATCCCTGGATTAATTCATTCATTGTAAGTTCTTGTCAATCCTTCTCATTTTACAAACATTTATCTAAGATTCACATATTCAAGAAAAACATGACGATAACTTTGCAAAGTAATTTCATACTATGACCATTAATTTACAAGGGAAGGGAAACTTTGAATCATCATATATACATTGTGTTGATTATGAATCAGAATTTATACTCTCAAGCAATAATGCAGATGCTTTAGGCTCTATTTTACTACTGAGAATATTGCATAAAAAGAAATCAACAGTAAAATAGAGCCTAAAGCATCAACATTATCCCTCAACAGGCTAGCCAAGAAAATGTATGAATCTCTTTGATACCAGAGATATTACATTAAACTTCAATTTTCAACAAGTTGTGCGGTATCCAAGAGAGAAAATTTATAGCACTCATCAAATCCTCATAGCCTTTATTCCTATATATCCACTCTTATATTCTTTCGTAACTGATCAGTGAAGCAACGCACAGCTATCAGCATTAAAGAAGAACAAAATAACAAATTTATGCATTCAAAGCATGCAAGTCCTAACAAAAAATCAGAGATTTTTTATTGAAAATATAAATCTCTTATATAGCTAGAGTTTCCTTTCAGTGGTAAAAAAAATGAAAGCTAGAGATTTACACTTAAGAAGAAAGAGAACGACAAAACAAAGAGCATACAATGTTCCAAACAACTAAGAATTACATGTGAACAAGTTAGCAAGAAAGGGAACAACAGTAGAGGTATGGCTGATTAAAATAGGAATGTTCCTTCCCTGTTACTACTGTGGAGTTGACTCTCGAGATCCCTGTCCCAACTTTGAAAGCCTTATTTCTCCAGTACCAGGGCTGAATGATGCTCTCCTACCAAGCCGAGGACTTTGCTCCTGCTTCAGTTCGCTAAGCCGAGGACTTAATCCTTTCTCAGAGAGTCTGGGGCTGTTAAAGCCTTTGAGATCTCTGGTTAGTGTAGCCGTTGAGCTAGTAATTTTGGGACTATTCATGTGCTTAACCTCACCACGGCTTCTGGTGATTATCTCATCAAGAATCTCCCCACTATGAGAAAAAGATGGTCTCGTGCAACCTTCAATCTCCTGTTAGGTGAATGGATGTAATAAGAATTCAAATTCTTCAATCTTCGGAAGCATTTCATTGTACAGAATGATTAAAACAAAAAAAAAAAAAATGTTACCATTGCTTGGTTGAGTGGGAGAGCTGGGGATTCCTCATATTCTGCTGCATCTAAATCTGTGAGGTGGGCACCTTTAAAGAGCTTGGGAAGAAGATACTGCCTTGCGGGTACTAAAAGCATGATCATAAGGGGAAAAAGGACTCCTGCAATAGGAATCCAAGTGATCCCAAAGCATATCAGCAGATAAGCAGTTTGGAAGAGCGAGCTGTAATGGTCTTGAATGGCACGGTCTCCACAAAGGTTGCATGGTAATCTTCAAGCACTCTAAATGCCACTATAGTTGATCAGTAATGACATAGAAGAACTTGAAAAAAATGAAGAAATGTAAGAGAGTTTTAAGTACTTGTATCTTCTACTTGGTGCTGTAAAGAGCAGGAGGATCCTCTCCCAAAACTGGTTACCAGGTAAGCTCTCTATGGCCATGAAAGCAAAGTAGCCCCACAACACAGAAGTTGGAATCTTTTTAAGGATTGGCATGGCTGCAACACAGCATCCTACCATGGCCGACTGCAGCAAGTTGCTAAGACGTTGCTCTTTGACCTCAACAGGCAGTAGATCATCAATCTCCTTTTCAACATCAAAAACCAACTCGTCCACAGGGGCATCAATGCTTCCCAAGCTTGAAGCCAATTGGATGGTAGATTCCTTCAGCTCATTCAATCCCTAAATGCAAAATTTTCTATTGTGAAAACTGATTACAAGCAACGCAGTATGAAGAATTTAGAGCTTGTCATACCCGAGCAGATTGTTCCTGGTAGATCAGTGGTGTCTGCATTTGCTGATATGCATCTTGCATGTTTCCATATAGTTGACTTAAGCTAGAATTCTGGTTCATGCTTTGATGGGCGGTGGCTACTAGCCGGTTGCGCAGAAGCTACAAAAATAAAAATCACAATTGCGATGAATTTAGGAGGCATTTAATGATAAATGTGATTTTTCTTACTATTTTGTTGGATCTTTGGCAGCTTACCTGATGTTTGAGGGTAGCCAAGCTCTTCGTGTGCATGGGCGACTGGGGGATGACACCGTTTGATGGCGGTATCCCCAATAGACCACATAATAAAGTCTATGAAAAAAAAGGAAGAGAGATATAATTTGAGCCAGTACTCATAGACTACAACAAATGATCAAAATTCACAAGTTTAGGCACTTTGGCTTCCTTATGAGAAAAAATTTAGAACTTATAATGGCATGTAGGAGTTGAGTAAAAAAAAGCACCAAAAAGCCCAAAAGAAGTAAATCGTAATGAAATGATGGTGGTTTTCTCAAGTTGAACTCCTTTTGCTGTGCAAGCTGAGAAGCCACACTGTGATCGAAATAATAGAGGACCGCAATCATTGTAGCAGGGGAATGAAAGCTCCAAGTATGTAGAGAACCGGAAGATCCAACATTTCCTGTTTAGTTTAATGCTTTGATTGGTTAACACACCCGAGTAATGGAGCAATAAAAAAAACATGCTGCACAATCCACAAATATACTCCTCAATTTCGAAGGAAGATGAAGAAAGCATGCCTTGATAACAGTCCAGTTTTTATATGCACCAGGTGACCATGGATTTGGGCTGAAAAGGCGTCTGGGAATTCCCTTCGGAACACTACTGGATGGTATATAAGAAATTGCAGTCCATACTAGAACCATCAAAGGCACCCCATAGTCTGCAATGAAGCCTCTCAACCAACCTACAACCATTTGTTCCCCTCACCTTTTAAATATAAAATGTAGAGGAAAATTGATGAAAAGCATAAGGTATTTAAATAATGATAGAAAATACATTTTTGTTCCCCTCAGCTTTTGAAGTATTTTTGTACTAAAATAAATGAAAGAAGCTTGCAGTACATTGATGACATACCACAACCATATGGCCACGATCTAGCCTTCCTACTTCTCAATGCTGTGAGCAGCAGACCAAACGACAGAATCAAAGCAAACATTCCATTGCCGAACCTCCAAGATGGAATGAACTCCAACAACTTTGGATTCTCTCTTTCTGGTATGAGAAACTCATCCACAAGACCCTACAACATGAAACCCTTAATTACCTCAACTTATATATAATTTTCTCCATAATTCAGTTCACATCTGTTTCACCATGTTAGCTGCTTCTATAAACTTGAATAAAAAAGATTGTTAATTTCAAATTCCTAAGATTATATCTGCTCTAAAATTGAAAGCCACATAAAAGCTGACAGTATACAAGAGCTTATGAAAAAACTTCAATACAAACAACCTTAAAGCAGGGAAAGTTAGATGTAATCTGTGCTTACCTTAATTGCCTGCTGCATAAAAAGCATAGCAATCAGCATCCCGAATAGCTCACCGGCAATTCTTGTAAATCTATTGATAATTGAACATGCACCAAGAATAGCCAATAAGAAGAGCAGGAAAGCAGTCCATACACACACCCTGACATACCAAACAACATAGGATAAGTCTAGATTGCCTTCAAAATAATGATTTACCAACTATTTGAAATAATTAGCTTACCATCCAGTCCATGCTAGAAATAGCTTTCTGCCTAAGTCTGCTCTATCTTTAGCAAAGTTGAACATGAATGTGTACATAAGCACAGTTGGCTCGGCAACTCCAAGGATCAGTAAAGGCTGGCCTCCAACAAATGAGTGTATAATCCCACAGAGGGATGTGGATGCTAAGGTTTGAATAGCAGTCAGAATCCCATCTGTCAACAGTTTTCATTTTAATTATCAGTCACTTTCCAAAAGTAAAATCAGGCAGTTGCAGGAAATCCAACTCCAGTTAGCAACCAATATGTATTTTGAGCCTGTCTTAATGATGAACTTCAGATGCCGCTTACCAGTATTTCTTTCCAATTGCTCCCCAAATGATATGACAGGAATTGCAGAAGCAAAGAATATGTAGGTTGTAGGAGCCAATATTCTTTATGCAAAATGCAAAGGAGAAAAGATAAATTATCAGATTTACACCATGATCCAGTAACTTAAATGACTCATAATGAATCAGAACCTGATGCCTGCTCGGAATCCTCCAGCCCAATCCTGCTTGTAGCACATCAGTCTTCCTTGAAGGTCATTCTTGATTCCACGGAAAGGCACAAAAGTCTCCTCCATGCTTCTATTCGCCTCTTAGCAAAGCAGATGCTTTCGCTCAAAGATCCCAGCGTTTAGGAATATTCAGATTAAAAGACAAAGATTGTAGGATCTATTCTTTTCCCCAACTATTTACAGTGGAAATGCTCTGCACTCCGCACTTCCAAAATCCCAACGTTATGCATTCCTGTGAAACAACATCGAGCATAAGGATTTATAGTTAAATTGATATAAAAGAGAATGGATAGCTTCTGCAATATAACAGAACCTTAAATCAAACTTAGAAACAGGAAGAAAAAAAACAACATTTGAAAGTCGAGAAACAGGAATATGACAAGAATAGAACCTTGAACAGGCAAGAGAGCGGGACGGCAACTCAAAAGAAGAAAACTTTTTGCTTGCATTGAAGCTTATTAGCTCCAGCGAAGAAAGGAAAGGCACTTAGAGTCTGAGACTTGCAGGCTGGAGAGGAAGGCTACACACAGATATATATAACGCAGT
>NW_018164530.1:361910-363283 GCF_001263595.1 Phalaenopsis equestris
ATATATATATATATTAGAAAATAGAAAATAGAAAATAGAATGGGCGGCAGGGATTATGGAGAAAATTACGTCATTAATAAAGAAAAGAAAAAGGGAGCAGTCACTGAGGTGTTCGGCTGCCCTAGCTAAAAAGATATAGGAATAGTTGAATAGCAACAGTGCGTGGCCAAAGTATGCAGAGTAGAAAAGCATGAATAGATGAAGCGAAATAAAGCAATGCGGAATCAGTGGCTAAACATAGCACTTAAAGATGAGCATTGAGGGGTTTGGATCCCTTTTTGAGTTTTGAGCTTTGGCCAGCGAGCGAGAGAGAGAGAGAGAGAGGGATTTGTCTTCCTTGTGCCTCCTATATTTTTGCCAGAACATAACAAGCTGGCTGGGAGAGGAAGCTCGGCGGCTTCCCAATTATTTTGTTTTTTTACGTAATAATGCAAAAGATCCCCGCTTTATGTTTATTTGTGCCTCAATTTCATTGTTTTCTGTTTTATGAAGCTTTAACTGTATTTTGGGGGGCATTTTACATACATTTCATCCAATTTTTATGTATTTATATATCTCATATTTTGTTGAATCTAAAAGTGTCTGAAAAATATATATAATGAATGGGTCATTCTCCTAGTAAGTGATTATGTGTGTGAGAGAGAGAGAGCAGTAGCCAGTAGTGGATCGAAAAAATAGAGGGTCTAGGTCCAAATATTACAAAAATACATATTAATTCATTCATTATTAACTTTTTAGAGAGGTTTTTTTTGGTAATCAGAGAGTCATTTGCCTATAATAAAATCAAAGGCCGATTCGATCGATGAGGGTTGTTAATCGTCTGGTAAGCCTTTATTTGATCGACATACAGTTCAAAGGAATGCTTCCCATCGATCATCCCGAAGACTGATTATCGCCCCGTGAGAGTTTCTCCTGGCATCTTCTCCCAATCGCTTGGACAATGTGCTTCATTCGCCAATATTCATTCGAAAACGATCGTCGAAGGCAACAAACGATCGTCTGAATCTTCTTCTCGAGTCATCCATATGTTTTGAGATTCGTGTTGACATATTTTTATATTTACATGCCTAAAATTTTTTTTCTTAGAAATAAAAAATAATTATGATATCAATGATCGATTCTGATTTCTTTCTCTGCATTAAGTTAGCGAATGATAGGCCACTCAAGCTAAGGAAATTAAAAAAAAATGTCAAATTATTATTTTTATACAAATTGAAATTCAACGCTTAGGTTAATTAGGAAATTCATTGTTCTCATGCTCTCGCGTGCAATCAGATTTTCAACCCATCGAAGTCCAAACAATAAAACAAAATACTTTTCGATACTTGCCCAAGTTGTTATTTCCATATATATATATATATATATATATAAAT
>NW_018164530.1:363374-391433 GCF_001263595.1 Phalaenopsis equestris
TATATATATATATATATACACATGGGGAATAGCTATGCCATATTCTTATTATTATTTTATCTAGGTATTTAATTAAAAGGTATAAACTTTAATTAGTGCAATAAGCAGTTGGATGATGAGGTCAGCCTGCCCTCCATTTCTCTGCGACTTCTTCGAAGATAATATATTTAAGATCCATATTCATATTATTTAGCATTAATGAAGCATATCTCAGGCAGCTGTTCTCCTTAAATGATTACCATATAAATAGTAAGTAGGATTAAGTTATTCTTTTGCAAATAGGAATAAGATGGCAACAAATATACCTCAATTAATTGCTTACACTTTAGTTTTTTAGTAATTCCATGCATGCTTCCCAACCTTTTTTTTTTCCTTCATGAACCCATATATATTAATTCCTTTGGATGAGCGCCAATATTATATATATTTATTTATGCCGAGTATGTTAATGATAATACATCATTAATGTTGAAACAAAAATTAAAACCACTTGTTAAATACCAATCATCATGCTCACGCAATTACCAGGAAACTTATTGCATGCCTACATATTCTTTAGAAGCTAGGCAAACTAGTGTGCAATGAGTTGACCATTCGAAGGGAGCCTTCGTTTTTTGTTTGATTATTAGGAGAAAAAGAAAAATCAGATTTCAAAACAGTCATGCATGTTCATGTCACATTCCACCAAATCTCTTCTGTAATTTGCTAGTGCCTTCCAACATTTCATTAAGCCTATGTATGTCCCTTTAATTGATTGGGTTAGAGGCAGTGGATTTTATTCATCAATATCAAGAGTTTAAAATTCTCCTCCAAAACATGGTCCCCCATTCATATGTGTGTGACCTCATTTTCTCTATTAATAGTCCCAACAAATCATCAAAAAGTCTTACAATCTTATAATATCTAGTGATTATGCTTTAATTCTTCTTAACTAAACTCTTCTTTCTTATTATTATTATTATTATTTTGTCATCCTCTTCCGCTTCTTATTTTCCTATGCTTTTTAATCCAACTCAAGGGAAGAGTTCGGCAGGTTGATGCCTCTGCTCAGCTCGATCCAATCTTATTATTTTGTTAAACCGATTAATCGAGCTGAGCAGAGGCATCAACCTGCCCCTCGTCATAACCCAACTCAAGGGAAGAGTTCGGTATTGTCAACCATCTAAGATTCTTCACCAAGAGCCAAGAAGCATCAATAACATACTTCATGAAGCATCTGGAAGGGTCCCCTCGTCAATAAGCAAGCTACATATCAAATTATGTTGAGTCACACTTTGCCTGATAGCCTAGCTTTACTCTATCGACAGGAGCTCCTCATAAGGATTAATAAGCTCGTTGATTTCAGCCTACCAAGTTAGAGGGTAGTCGAGCCAAAGGTCTCTACAGGTAAAATACTTAAAATATTGTATAATGTCCCCATTAAAGTAGGGTCAAAGATGTAATTCATATGTTGTTTATCCTCCTAAATAAATAAGGGAATTATTTTTTGAGAAATTACTAATCAACAATCCATATTATTGTTCATTAATGTGCATTTCCCTCCCCCTCTTTCTCTCCCTCTCTCTTTCGGCTTACGCTCTATTAATTGGGTGTGATTCACAGACAAATTATGATTTAGCATCCTAAAAGATAAGGTGAGCATGGATCATGCCACAGATAAGAAGAGGAGTGACACACTAAGAAGAAATCCTCAACAGAAACACTAGCAATATGGAATGTAACAGGGAGTTTGTTTAGCAGCAAATCTAGGAGTTGAAAGACCAGATGATGGATGCCCTCCAAGAGGCATTAACTCAGGGAAGGGAGCAAAATCCCTAAGAGGATGGGATGAGTCCCAATGACCAAATGACACCCTTGCTCGTAGAAAAGGAAGGAGATTTCTGGTACCTTGATAGTGTTGGGTCAACATCAATGGATAAACAATGATTCAAGAGCACTGAGATGCCCTACCAGTCAAATTTTTCTCTCTTAACGGATTTCTGAAACTAAGCCCCAAAAAATATTCAAAATCCTTACTTGAAAATCTTACAAAGTTCAAGATGATCTGAAAGACAACATAGCTTCCTTCTAGTCGAACGTTTGCTTGCTAAGGATCACAAAAGCACTAAAAATACGCCTCTTCTTCACCACACTAAACTGGGAGTCGGCCCTCGGGTGGTTCAACCAACAACCACTAGGAGTGATCACCTCATCACTGACTTTAAAAGATTATTTGTGGTGCAATTCACGAGCACCCAAAAAGCTCTAAAAGAGTTCAAATCCCTTCTATAGATAAGGTATGGGTAGAACGAGCGCCTCTACTCATTCATTACTCAATTCTATAAGGAGATGTTGGAAGTGTAGGATCTGGCATGTGTAGTGGCAAATACTGCCTTTACACAAAGGCTGGATGAAGGTCCATTCTGGCACATGCCGATCTGGATATCTGACACAGTGACTTTGTAAAAAGCAAACGACAATTGGAGGATGTACGTATATGTTGACTTCACAAACTTGAACTCTCCTTGTCTGAATGATAGTTGCTCGTTTCAAAGGATCAATGCAATGATGGACTCAATAGTCGACCACTCAATGATGAGCTTCATGGATATGTTCTATGGATATCACCAAATAAAGATGAAGTTGACCAATGCGGATTAAGAACATTTATAACAAGCAGAGATGTGTTCTTTTACAGTGTAATGTCCTTTAGGCTTAAAAATATTGAGGATATTTACCAACGATTAATTGATGTAATCTTTTCAAAATAATAAGGAAAAATATTGAAGTATATGTGAATGATGTGTTGGTGAAAAGTAAAACGACCGGACAATACATCAAAGACCTAAAAGAAACATTTGAAAAACTTAAAAAATTTAACGTGATATTAAATCCACTCAAGTACACTTTTGGAGCATCAACAAGAAATTTCTTTGTCTACTTCCTATCTTCAAAGGGAATAAATATCAACTCGGAGAAAGCACCGAGTGTTTTTAAATTTTGTATATATGTCTCTAATTGTTTGCCTTTTGTATAATTATGTTACGCTTTGAGGAAGGTCTTCATGTTGTTTTGTAGGTTGCAGTAAAAAGGAGATTGAATGAGACTCAAAATGATTGAATTGGAGAAAGTTGTGGTCTAGCGCCTATGCGCGGGTTAGCGGTGCTTGGGTGCCTAAACAAGCCAGAAATTGTCAAAAAACCTGAGAGCAAGGAAAGTATGCGATGCCTAAGCAGCGCTTAAGCACTGCGATAGTGGCACCTTGGTGCCAGCTCCTGGGCTCCTAGATGCTCAAACTCAAAATTTGGCAATTTTGAGCAGTTCAAACTTTGATTTGTTGGAATAAGTATAAATAACCAGAGCACAAAATTAGAAAGGCTTCTTCACTATTTTTTTGTCATTCTAAAAGGAGGAAATTATAGGGAGAAGATAAAATAAGATCAATAAGGAGTCTTAAATCAATAAGGAGTCTTAAAGCAAAACTTCAAGAGAGATTGTGGGATTATGAGAAAGCTTGTAATTTCATTTGCATATTTAGAATCTTAAGGATATAAGTATACTTAATTTTTATTTGTTTTCTTTCAGAAACATTTGGAAGACTCTTGTGTATGATGTTTTTCCTTAATACAATGTTTGTGTTGATGAAATTTAACATGCATAATGAGCAGATTTTCCATCTCCTTTGTTGTGGAAGTGTGGGGAAAATTGCTTGGCATTTTGGTTTGATACTTACGTGAAAACTCTTAAATAGTGTTGGAATAACTTAAGATCTCTTTTACTTTTAACTTAGTGAGTTAATTTGTTAAAATTAATCATGATTATATAATTTTGGGAGGAGTCCATAAGGAACTATTAAGTTATCAACAGGAAAGCATTGGAATAAGAATATCTCCTTTGAATTTGTGAAAATTGATTAGAGAGCGAGGTTGTTTGGGACTTTTCATTTAATTTAGAGGACTAAACGAATGGATCATGAATCTTTCTTAGACTATCAAAAGGAGATAAGAATGATTTTTCTTCTGTTTGACACCTACTTTTAATTCATTTTCTTGGCTTGAATCCCTATATAACCACTTCAAAAGAGATTTTCAGAACAATTCTTGAATCAATCAACTCTCTCTTTTCGTTGGTTTAAAAATTAGGTTTAGTTCAATTTCAAATTAGGGTGGTAACTTTAATTACACTTTGAATCTTCAACATTTTAGATTTGGATTGATAACTATAGACTAGAACTTAACCTATTAGAGTTCAACTCATTCATTGTGGGATCAACACACAAAATTCAATTTTGTATACTAGTGATACGACACATATACTTGTGTGAGCTGCCCGCGCATAGCAACACTTGGCACGTGTCAAGTTTTTGACACCGTTGATAGGGAACGATGGTGAGTTTAAATTAGGAAAATTTTAGTTCAACTTTTAGGTCTTAGACTTGAAAATCATAGTTCTTATTGTTTCTTGTATCTATATTGTTCTATCTTTATTTACAAAACCTAAAATTGTCTTGTTTTATACTTGTTTAATTGTGCACTTTTTTTTTCTTTTCCTTGAATATTATATTACTTTTTGTTTGCATGATGTTCGACTTAGAAGTTTAATTGTTGTTACTTTACTTTGTTGTGTGCTTTCAGTTGAATTGTTTTTTATTATCTTTAGCATAGGGCCACTTAGCTAGTTGAACTTAGTTGATGTATGCGTAGTTCAGGATCATCAGACCTTGAAACCTACGACCCTGAGTTAGAGAGAATTGTTAAGAAAATCAAGAAGTTAAAGACTTCAAAAATCACTAAGAGAGATGATCGATTTTTCTTAGTATAATCTTGATGCCTGCCTGATACGCCTAAAAATCACCTATTTTTTAAATATATTTTAATGATTTTTAATGATATTACACTTTAAATGAAGGTATTTTGCATATTTTTGGTTTCAGGTTTAAGAAATGAACTTTTGGAGAAAATGAAGCAAAAATCGTGCAATTTAGAGTAAAAATGAGCAATAAAGAAAATTCTGACTTGTCACATTTCGATATGTCTTTCTATTCTTAATCTACTTTACATTTCTCACATGTTTTGAATGAAATTAAACTTTAAAGAAATATTTTTTTCATGCTTATTTTGTAGGTATATCTGTTAGGTGCGAAACACAACTAAAACGGGGCAAAACGGAGCCAAATGAAGCAAAATGGTGGAGTTGTTGCAGAGTGGCGCATGATGCGTAAAAATCCATAGAACTGGTGTATGATGCGTCAACACTGGAGCATGAAGTGCTAGAGATGAATTTTTACGAATTAGTTGTTCGGGGCAAATTTTGCGTGAATTTTCAAAGGGACACTTGTTCTAAACACACATTGGAGTGATTTAATGCATCTAGACACTTTGGAAGGTTTTTTTATGAAGGGATATATCTCTTAGATCAATGGAAATGTCTTTTGAGTTCAAAAGAGTTGACTTTCAGAGATAATTTGGGAGGAAATTTTGAATTTTTTTTGGAGGGAGGCAACCTTTTTATAAAAGAGAGGGAAGTCTAGGGCTTGTAAGAGGAGTTTTGGGGGTGTGAGTATATGTGTGTGTGAGTGGCGTGAGAGTGAGAAGAAGGAAAGGGTGAGAAAGAGAGAGAGTCAAAGGCTTGGAGATTTTATTCAAGGATTGTAAGAGAAGAGGGAATGTGACAAATTTCTTCTTCATTACACTTCTAAGAGAGAATTGAGAGTGCTTGTAAAAAGGGAAAGTGCTTGAAGAGAACTTCTAGGGATTTGTTTGGGAATGATTGTAAGATAAGTTGTGTTCTTTTATTTCTTTGCTTTGTAAACTTATTTTTATTAATGAAATATGTGTTTTTTCGTATCATTCTCACGAATTTTGAGTAGTCTTCTTTATCCTTCTCTCTATAATGAGATTTGGTTTCTGTGAAGAATAGATTTTGTTTTATACAATTTTAAATGTCAATAATTTGCGATAATTTGAATTCTAATCTTTATTTACTTTTGATTTGACCAATTGAAATGTTAAAATGTATTGAGAAAAATATGTTTCGAAAGGGCTATGATTTCTAAAACATGGGAGAATCACATTTGATTTATGACAGAGTATTTCATCCATGAAATGGGGTGCAAATAAATAGGAAAATATACTTTGTTGGATGCAGAATTTGAGATTTTAAGGTGACATATTAAAATCCATAATTTGGTCCAGTTGATTGAAACTGACGTGAAATTGTTAGCCCTCAGGGGAGGGAGTAGTGAGAGCTTTGGAGTGGCAGCCAGGATCCTCCCCTCCCAAACACCCAGCCTAACCACGAAATTAGGGGCAAAACTCTGGATTAGTCAATGTTCTTTATTCACTCAGAAAAGGGTAAATAATATTATTGCTCCTATTTGACACAAAATAATTTTTATATATATTTTCAAATGATTTTAATTACTTTACTAACCATGTACTCACTGTAAAGAGGAATGATTTTTTTTTAAAATTTTGAACTCTTCGTCACAAAACTTTGTTTAGTCATAGTAAATTTAATTTTGAAGTTTAGAAATTAATTTTGTAAACTTAGTTCTTTTAATTACATTTATGTTAGTATTCATTAAACTCATTTTAACTTTTCTTTCTTATTTTAACTTTTATAGTTTGAATATTATGATTTATGTTATTATTATAAGAATTTCCATATTCTGAACTAAGACTTGATAGTAATAGAATAGAATTAGCTTAAGGGATTTTTTACTTTGCTTCTTTGTGGGATCAATACTGGAGTTTTTAAAAAAAGTCCTATATTACTTGAAGCGATACGTGCATTTGTGTAGAACCACTAGTGAACCACTAGTGTGTGAACTATTTATATTTTATAACATTTTGATTTTAGCCGCTAAATATAAATTGAGTCAAGTTTTTTGCCATATTTTAAAAAGCTAAATTACTGATTAATTTCAGAACGGGTCAATTTTTTGACATTGTTACTTGGGATTTAAATTGACATAAAATACGCAGAAAAACATCAATGCCCATGGACAGAGTAATAAACCTAATAATCATGGTTCTAATAATATGCCTTGACCCTAAAGAGGTTTTGTCAATCCTATGGTAGATGAAATCCGATTATGGATCTAATAATATGCTTTGACCCTAAAGAGGTTTTGTCAATCCTATGTTTGATGAAATCCACCTAAGTATCAAAACTATGACATAAAACCAATTCATTTGAATTGAAACCCGTCATCATTCAAATGATGCATAACAATTAGTTTGGGGGAACACCTTTGGAATACCCTAATCTTCATTTAGCAAGCTTCTTAGAACTCTGTGCCACATTTCGCTAAAATGGTGTCTTCAATGACATTATAAGGCTAAGGCTTTTCCCTTTCTCCTTGAGGGATAAAGCTAAAATATGATTAAATTACTTAACTCCTGGATCTATTAGGACTTGAAATGACTTGGCCAAGAAGTTTTTTAGATAAGTATTTTCTAACTTCAAAAACTATCAAATAGAGAAACGATCTTACCACCTTTAGCCATTTTGATGGTGAATCGATTTATGAAACCATGGAAAAGTTTAAGGAACTCCTTAGAAAGTGTCCTCACTGCACATTACCTGAGTGGTTGATCACTCAGGCCAAGTTAAAATCATTCAATTTTCAAGCAATTATCATTGTTCGAGCTATCTAAAACGTTCTCTCCTTTTACAATGTGTTAATTATTATAATATTTGATCACCTTTTGTTGCAACTCAGTTATTAGATATACTAAAATTCAGATCGTTTAACATTTTAGTAATGTTAATTTTATCGAAGATCATTAATCGATCGAACATTGATTCGCAGTCTATTAATATGACTCCCTCTATTATTATATCACTGTAGCTACACTAGCCTTCACAAATATATATTTGTGTCGTATTTTGTCTCTAAGTGAAAGGTCAATCATAACCTAAGCATCATCGTCTCCATAACTTTTAACTGGATTACTTTCATAACTTTAAACAAATTCTGTGAAGAAAATACTTCATATGATGTAAGAGTGTTTGCTTAATCATTCAATAAGAAATCTAATTTCCATTCCTAGAATAGTAATTCATATTAAACTTTGTGTTCTACAATGTCATGATTAAAATGTTTGAAGTGAACTTCTGTTTTGATAATGGAAATTAAATTTCTCATTGGATCATGAAATGAAGTGTCTTACATCATGTAAAATATTTCCTCCCCTAAATTTATTCATAAATATGAAATTAATCTAGTAAGAATATTTAGGTGGATAAGTGGCTTTATATATGTAGAAAAAATGTGAAAGGATTATGCTTGTGAATGGGTTGGTGCAGCTGCCATGACTACTAAGATTAGAGATAAAATATGGATAAATGTTAGGTCTTCAACATCCCAAATAGCCTCAGCTGGTTGTGAATGTTCTGACTTCAAAGCTCTCTAAAATGTCCACTCCTTTTAAAATGTGTTGAATATTGTCAGGTTTTATCACCTTTTATTACAACTCCGTCAGTAGATCTTACTGCAATGATTAAATATAATATATTTTGAATGCACTTTATAATGTTTTGATTATTCTCAAGATTGAAGGTACATATGGATATTTGTACATTGAAATCATGGATGTACTATATATTTTATTTAGATAAAAAATAAATTACCAAGGAGTTCTTGAACGGTGTCGAGGCATTTGTGGCAACATCTCAACTATCAATTTACCTATATGAGGGTAGGTTTCAGTGTCCATATTCAAAACATAAAAATCAAGCACACCTAACGCATATGGTTTATATCGTCAGAGGTTTCAGCCTGATTACTGGATTTGGACTTCACCTAGAGAGATTGATCCTTCAACATTCAGCTATGCTCCTTATGAGCCTTGCCTGGATTTGACTCAAGCAGATTTGAAAAAAATGATCTTTGATGAAACATGACATCATTATGCGAGCTAAGTGCATTAGCAAGAGGCACCAAATCTTGAAGCTCAGATGTTCTATGGTTTATTGGATGCTGCTCAAAGGCCACTATGGGAGGGTTGTACGTCTCATTCTGAGTTATATGTAGCTCTCATAATGCTGAAAATTAAAACAATGTATAACATGCCACGAGAGTGTTTCAATCAATTAGCAGGCCTGCTGAAAGAGACTAATCCACTTAAAAATTTAATCACTAAAGATTTATACATGACAAAAAAGTTGGTCTCTAAGTTTGGGCTTAAAGTAGAGAAGATTGATTGTTGTGTAAATGGATGTATACTATATTTCATTATTAGCATGATGAAGTCTCAATGCAGATTTTATAATTTTCCTAGATTCAAACCTCATAGTGGAAAAAGTAAGAGGCGAAGGAAGTTTTAATCAAGCGGCTCTTTTATCTACCACTTATTCTACATCTACAGAGGTTATATAGTTTTTTGTGTACTGCTCCACATATGATGTGGTATCATGGCAGATTAGGAGAAAACAACTCAATAAGTAATTTAGCAAATGAGAAGGCATGGAAATATTGTGAACTATTATATCCTGAATTTGCTGTGGAGGCACGTAACATTCAGTTTGGTTTATGCTCTGATGGCTTCACACCCTTTAGTTAGACCATATCGCCCTACTCTTGTTGGCCGGTGATTGTTACACCATCAATCTTTCACCTAAGATGTGCATAACAACCAATTTCTTCTTCTTGAAACTGATTATACCTGGTCCTAGTAGCCCGAAAGGGAATATTGATGTATATTTGCAATCATTGATAGATGAGCTGCAAATTCTTTGGGAATAGGTGTCATGATGTACAAAATCTCCATGAAACACAATTTCTTAATGAAAGCAACATTATAATGGACAATAAGTGATTTGTCTGCATATGACATGTTACCTGGGTGGAGCACTGCGGGAAAGTTAGCCCGACCATATTGCATGGATTAATTTAATGCATTTACGCTTCAACTTAGTAGTATGAATTCATGGTTTGGCTGTAAATTTATATTTTTAGATGTTAAACATCCCTTCAGGAGGAACATGAATGTATTCAGAAGGAACCAAATTGAGAAATCATTGTCACCTTAAAGAATGTCTGGGGAGGATATATTTTAGATTGTTATTGACATTTCAAATATTATTGTATGTCCTAACCTTTTTTCACATTATCTATCAAGATTTGATGTCACTCATAATTAGACAAAGAAGTCAGTTTTTTTGGATCTACCTTATTGGAAAGATAGCACGATCAGACATAATTTAGATATCATGCAAATAGGAAAAAACTTCTTTGACAACATTTTCAACACTATGATGGATGTAAATAAAAAAGTTAAGGACAACGTGAATGCTAAACCTGATTTGAAGGATATATGTAAAAGGCGGGATTTGGAGATCTAAGAAACTGACGCTGACAAGCTTATTAAGCCCAAAGCAAAATATTCCCTCACTTTGTCCCAATAAAAAATAATTTGTGAGCTGCTCTAATCGCTAAACTTCCCAAGTGGGTATGCTTTGAATTTGAGTTGTTGTGTTAATGTGGGTGCAAGGAAAATATTTAAAATGAAAAATCACCACCCCCGCTCCCGCACCAGTCCTCGCCACCACCCCTGCACCTAAACCCTCCCCGCCCCCACCCCACCCTCAACCTCGCTCCCACCCTCACCGACGTTCCCACCACTGCCTTGCCCCCGTCCCCGACCACACTTTCATCCCCACCTCCATTCTCACTGTGGACCAGACTCCCATTCCCACTCCCACTGTTACACAGACCCCCACCCTTACCTCCGCCCTGAATACAGCGTGGTTGAGTGCAGCAAAGGCTCATATTGCCTCTACCGGGCATGAGTTGACAGACAACAGCTATCTCATCGAGCATGCCGACAACACGTAAGTTTTTATTAAGAAATTGACAATAATCTTTTTATTTTCTTAATTGAATATAAAACTAAAATTTTTTTGTTTTAAGGTTCTACCCCTGAACCCAAACTATTTATGTCATTCAGGATATCATTCGAAGCAAGTACCACTCAATGTATTTTTTTTGTGGAAGGAGATCCCGATGGTCATTCAAGATCTTTGGTTTTAAGAGTTTACGATATGTATCATCCACAAATCTCTTAAGTTGTCTTTATTTATTTATCAAATGAACTTATTCCATGTGATTTTGCAAAAATTATTCTCCTCGCGCCCTAAGCAAGAGACGCATCCACCGCAATTTTGAGCACAAGGGCAACAATCGCCTCTGAGACATGTTTGGCGATATTAAAAAATCATGACAATGCTTTTGTGACTCGGAGATGGTGTTTTTCCATGTCGCTTAGGGTCTGGGATTCCCCGGATGATAAGAGGAATCAGAGCAAACGATCGAACTGTGAAGGCATGGAGCCCTCCAAGCACACCGTTGGGGCGCTCCCACATACAGCATACAAGCGGAGGCTAGGAAGATTTTATTCATTCTTTAAAGTTTCTATAGTTTAAAGTTGTATTTTAACTATTTCGTTATATGGAAAAAGTGTGGAAGTGGGATGAGAGTCATCTGCCATTGATGTACATGAGCGCGCCCACAGGAGGCAGTCTGACCAGTCTTGGATTTAAGATAGATTCCGTGCAACCAAGATAATTCTTGAGCTAAACTAGTTTGATGTTAATACATGCTAGCTCTAACTGAATGTAACTACAAGAGAGATTCTAGCAGCTGAAGGAGATTCGATCCCAGACATTGTGAGGTATTATGATCCGCGAGCGTGACCCTTCTAAGGATGACCTGTGGAGGGGCACTGTTGGAGGGAAGAAGAAGGGTCGAGTATACATGCTCGGGTCGTAGGGGTTTTCCTACGACGCTCGTCCCTCCACTATTGCATTTGTAGCTTATACCACAAGAGGAGGAGGTCTTCAGGTGTGTTGTCACATTTGCTGTCGAGATGGAGGTCCGCTTCACCCAGATGAGGTCCGAGTTGGAGGTGAACATGGAGGCCATGTTGAAGGGCGAGTTTGGTTCATTCCGACTGTGTGACAAGGCAGCATTTTAGGAGGAGGAATAGAAGGAGGACGATGAGAATGAGGTGATAGAGGAAGATGATTAGGTAGGATATTTTTCTTTTTTTTATGTTTATGTTATACATTTGAAATATATTTTTTTGTGAATAGTGATATATATTTTTTAGATTAAATGTATTTTATTTATTTCATTTTTTGATTAGATAATTTACTGTTTGATTGCTATTCTAGTTCATTAAATTCTTGGAATGATGTATTAAATATTATGATAATAGGTGTGGTAAGGTAGGTAAATACGAAATGAAGAACATTTTTTTTTTTGCTTACAGTCGGTTTTGCGACTACTTTTAACATATCCGTAGGCAAAACCGCGGCCTAAATGCGTTATATGAAAATAATGGCCACCACTTTTTCGACAATTTATCCATCGGTTATAAAAACCGACGCATTAATGACACATAACCGAAAGTTTGAGTGCGTAAAAAAATCGACGGGCGGAACACTTTTTCGATGTGTAAGTTGTCGTTGTTATTGACAAACTAACTGACGATTTGAAATTCCTAAAAAAAAAACTGCGTCATTAAATTGTTAGTTTTGCGTCGATAATTTTATGCTGTCGAAATATCACTCGACTTTGAAATTACCGACAATTGTTTTACCTAAGAGCTTAAAATCGTAAATAAATCGTAAGAAATATTAAGAGCAATGATTTTTCTGATCAGAACATTATTCAGGTTGTGCTGGCTTTGTTTCTATTTTATTTTATTTTTTATTTTGCTCGACACCATGTTTGATGCGTTGCACTTTTATTTACAACTTTCATATGGCAGCTTTCAAGTCCACAACACATTATTTTAACCTCTCATTCTACAGATCCACACCTACTCTTTTGATTTCATAATTTATTTCAGTTTCTTCTGACATTTTCGAATTAGCTTGCTTGCAGATACCTGACATGACGGCAACAATCCAAAAGAGAGGAGCATGTGGACTTTAGTGAGAGGGTACGAGGCTTCCACTTTTCAACAAATCAATATATATTTATGAGGAGTTGAGAGCTTTCGTTTTCTGAATGTTTTCATGTTGGTGAGGTGGCGGAACGGATTAGGTAAGTCTTCGTCCCCATCTTCTTCCATGATATGATAGAAAGATGAAGCACAGTGCTCCCTTTCGCATCCATCTCTCATTCCCTGCTTTTCCTTTTCCAACTCATTCCACCAATCTTGCATAATATAATTGCTACCTCCTATTTATTATTTATGTCTCAGGCGCATATATCATAGGTAGAAAAAGGCCTATAATCCTAGCTAGCCTTCCACATGGAGCTCTGCCTGTTACAGTGAGCTCGGATAACCACATGCAGGTTACATATATGACATTAGAAATAGGAGCCAAAGTGCTGCTGTATATCATGCCACTTGCATGATAATTTGTCTGCCCATCTTTGGGTAATCATCATCATCATCATCATAACAGATTTATACAAAATCGAAACTTTATTTCTTCTTTCCTTTCTGCCATGACTCTTAACTTGGACAACATGCTTTATTTCAGACTCCTAAAGTATATATCCAGACAATTCTGAAATGCAATATATTATTCTATTTCTGCGTTCAGAATGAGTGAAAAAAATAATAAATTATTTTTAATATCATATTTTCCATCCACAAATGACCAAATGAGGCCTTAATTAGGGAAGTTCCAAGTTATACGCGCACTAAAGATGTTTACGGGGCAGCAGAATTGCAGCACTAACAAAAAAGACAAGAGGCAGGTCTGGAGTTAGGGGCTCAGATTATTTTATTTGTTCTTTAATTCCCCTGAAGTGATTAACCACAAGCTTTTTCCTGATCAGAAATGTAATAAATTAAAGATCGCATATTTAATACTTTGCATTTCAAGAATCATGCTGGTTCTCTAAATGTAAAGCATGCATAGAATATATTGCTTTATTATCAACATGCAGGTCTTGATTAGAAGTCTAACATAAAGGAGCAGGCTAATAATTTGTCAAAAACTCCAAACAGCACATATGGCACTTACTGGCTACTAATTTTGAACGCAGTAACTGGTACATGTATTGTAAAGCATGCATAGAATATATTGCTTTATTATCAACATGCAGTTAATTAACTCATTAATGAAGATTCTTTCAACCAAATGCTAATCTGGAGCTAATTATTAGACTCAAAAGTACTGTCTTTATTAATGATGTATGATTCATCCTTCTATAAATTAGTGATCATTGTTTCTTTAAATTAAAAAATATAAAGAATATAAAACTAATTTTAGCTGATAAAGGCACGTTATTGAAGAGAAACAGGTAAATTATTCAAGCAAACCCCTAATATTATTCCCTGGTTTGGACCAAGAAACCAGATCGTTTCAGCATGCAAATAATTTTGCTTGCTGCAGTAAATCTTCACATAGTTTTTGACAAAATTTTCAGTCTTAGAAGAATTTCTTGGACACGACTACTCAAACACTTGCATAAAAAAGTTGGGAGAATAATGAGAGCTAGAGCATGATATCAATAAAGAAATATTAATGCAAAGGAATCTGTGTCAACATCTCAAGCTTATCTTTCAAACACCAAAACTATATGCAAAGAAATATTTTTCTTAGAATCACCAAATGACATTAGTTCTCCAAATATCAATGAAATATGTGAGTCAACACTTGATACAGTTGATCGATATTCTGGATTCCCAAATAAACATGTCTCAATAAAAGAACCCTGAAATATTTCTGCTAAACAATCAATATGTTATTGAATGGCAATTGAATACTTGAGGATTAAAGGCAAATAGTAATTAAAAAAAAAATCATACCAATGTTGATATATACTTGACTTCAACAATATAGCTCTGAAAGCATTTTTAGGCTCACATGTTGAAAGAATACAAAAGAAGACATAATTATATTAGGAAGGATTTTCTTTCGAGATTTGTTTTTAAAATGTCTTCTGTCACATTGTATCCCGTTTATGGCTAATGACTGTAAAAAGAAAGATTCTTCCTCTTTTAAAATCATCTTTCGAGTCAGCATGCTACTAATGAGAAAACGACTATTTTATATGTCCTCTACCTCAGCTTCGCACTCTTAGATTTACTATGAACCACTCAGCTTGCATAATCGAGCATGAGAAAACTCCCAATTCAGTTAAAATATCAGCTGAAGTTTTCAGATAATTCACATAAAAAATCTCATGTTCTCACAAATATATCTTTCCTTTCATCAAAATCAAAGTTCAAGTTAGGGCCATTCATGGGGTTAATAAGAGGTGGAGAAGAGCTTCAAGAAATCTCAAGAGAAATATAAGAACTGGTATGATAAGAACCTTGCCAACCAAGGGTGAATGTTTGTCAAAAGCGACGAATTTAAACCAATCTTAGCTGACAATAAGTCGAGTGTACTAGCAAGCATATTGTTATGTTTCACAAAAAAAATGGCATAATTATTGGGCAACATATTGGCTACAGTCATGATCATAATTTAGTGGTGTCATTTAGTGACATATCACTCAATCAGATGGCTCTGGTCGTAATAGTTATATTGTGAAGCTGGCTGGCCAAATCATGCGAAGAATGATACGATCTAAGTAAAGTTCTCACAAAAATTAGGGCAAACTCAATTGTTCATTTCGCCAGCATCAATCAAAGCAATACAATACAATATCACACAACTTACATTAAAAACATAAAAAATAAACAACTACAATTCAAGAAGTATATAATCTCTCCCAAATCTTATAATTTAAGAGGTGGTAAATCTCTTCCAAATTCTGATCCTATGACCCAAGACAACAATCTCATGCTTCACCCTAACCCTACACATATTAGCCATATTTTTACTAAACAATAATAAATATTAAAAATACTAAACTGAACTTAGAATAATAAAAGATTAAATTACCCTTAAGCACTGGGGTAACAATACTCCTCTTCCAAAAAAACATCTTGTCCTCAAGATGGATAAAAGAAAACTACTGTTGGATTTGGCTCCCTTTTCTGATGTAATGAACCTTTGTAATAAGCCTCCTTGTCACACACGGTGAGAACATGTATTGTTTGATCCTTGCAACTATGTCTTGGGAAACTCATAAGTTGAATAGTAATAATATGAGTGCAATTCATCTTGCTAATAATACTATTTTTAATGTTAGGATAAAACACATTTAGCTGAGGTATCACCTTATATGCTCTCTCTTAGAAGATTGACAGTTATTCTTGGAAAAGATACACACAACTCAGAATTTTGTAAACATGTTGATGAAGGCCATAACTGTTGAGAAATTGGAGCTATGCTTGGCTTCAGTTAAAGTCCATGAAGGTTGAGACCGGGAAATCACACTACGATATTAGTTGGAGGTGAAGATCTGGCAAAGAGGTGTTGAGATGCAATATCAATCACCAAGTGGAAGATTATTTTGTATGGAACATAATTGGCAGTAGTAGTGAGCACTCGGGAGAAATTTCTAGTACGCCGCACCCACGCCAAGCCAACACCCTCAAGCCTACAGATAGAGAGCACAATGGGCTCTTGCCTATATTAAATGTACCTGCGTTGGGGGTATGCAATGCCCCAATGTTGCACTTTAAATGCATATGCTCCTGATTATAGAGAGTGTGACACTCCCACGCCCAGGAGTGGTGTGGGCATGTCAGGTGCAGTTATCTTATATGATTCAATTTAAAGTTTTTAATTGGTTCAAGCGACAAAGGTTAGGACTCTCGCATGCAGTGTTTTGACAAGTTTCTTTCGAAGCAGAAAGAATCTAGGATGAGGATTTAAGCAAGCAAATTCTCTTGTGAGATTGAGATAAAGAGTTGGAGCGAAGTTATGTAAGTTCCATTAATGTTAGAGAGGAGATCTGAGTGAGTATTTATGTATATTTTTTGGCTCTTCATAGTAGAAATTTCTTAATGGTGTGACACTGTGATTGTTTTTCATTCTCAGGTTTTTCCACGTGAATCATGGTGTGTTTTTTTTCTGAAATTATTTTATTGTGCTTCCGTTCAAATATTTACTTTTGGTTTTATCGAATTTGGTATGATTCTAGGTTTTGATTTCTAATTGATCGAAGCCCGAGAAGTATATAAGTTCCATCCCAACGAGCACGACGACAGTTCCTTGGCATCGGGTGGGTGACAGTGGTTCGGTGGTGATGACAGTGACCCGATGGCAGTGGAGCTCGAGATTTCTCAAGAACTTGGAGCTCCCTTCATCCTCTCCATGAAGAGATTAGGGGTTTCTTTATAGATTTTGGGAGTGACATTTTCTGTAAAGAGAGCATGAATCTTGACCGCTACATTGGATGAACCAGAATGATTCCCTTGATCAAAAGTAGTTTTATGATTGTTCAGATGTCTTAATGATGTTCAAATTAAGCAATCTTAGGCTTATTTGATTTGTCCTGCCAAGATTCTCGATCTAACTATTAATTTGCCAGATTTGAAAATTACTACGTCTCTAAAATATATTATAAAGCTTCTCTTTACATTTTAAGTGCATGATTTGGGTTCACTTTGTGTTAAATCAGATCGTTTCTTGTGTCTTTTTTTTTTTTTTTTTTTTTTTAAAATTTTTTTTTTTTTTTTTTTTTTTTTTTTAAAGATCTTTTATGTCATTTGGTTTGTCTTTCTGAGACACTTCATGTGATTATAAATTGGAGAGTAGGCATCTCAAACTTCGATTTTTTAAACATTCAGTTCAAATGTGTGTTAAGATTCAAGCTGATCAATAAAATTTTTTAGGACGTAACAATGGTCATTATTAACTTTAAGAAGTAAAAAACAACTTTCCACATATAAATGTACAAATCAAAATCGAGGCATTAGATATATAAATACATAGAAATTGTGTGGTATGCGTGTAAATCTTGCAAAGGAGAAATACCATTAATGACAATACAAAAGTCGCAACAGCTCCCTCTTCTGTCAACAATTAATCATTTTGTAAATTCCCATGTGCCGAGAACTTGGGCTTGGAGAGCCTACTTGATGTAGCGTAGTCCAGCCCTATTGAAAGAGAAAGATAAAGGTTTACATTTCTACGGATTAGTTAGACAAAGTACAAGAAGGAAGAGTGCAGAAGCAACTCCAGAAAAAAGTTAACACAAGTGGATTCACGAGTGGAAAGAGGACACGAGTGATTTGGAATAGTGGCGCCGCGGAAGAAAGAAGGCGAAGTTGGACTTCCAAACTCTTTTCTTCTCTCAACTTCTCCACAATTCACAAATTCTCAAGACTTTTGAGGATTAATTAGCACAGCAGCAATCTCTCCCCTATGCCCTGCATGCCTACTTGCTGCTTCTCTTATATAATAACTTTTTTAAATTCAATTCCTCTCCAAACTTCTCTCCCTCTGTACTTAATTTCTATATATAGAAGAGCTTTGAGAGAGCTTGTCCATAAGCCTTATATGGAGATTGAAAAGCAGCAGAGTACTGCGGAGGAGTTGAGGAGAGGGCCGTGGACTGTGGAAGAAGACCTTATCCTCACCAACTACATCTCCAAACACGGTGAAGGGCGCTGGAACTATCTCGCCAAGTGCGCAGGTAGGATCAAATATGTGCATGATTCAGGCAGTAGTAATTCATATTCAGCTTCAGCATCAGTGTATATTCTTATTTTTCAGAAAATTAACCAGTTAAGTTGTTGGTAGACTTTTGAACCAACAGCACTGCACTTTGATCCCAAACTCTCTGCAATAGTGTTGTTGGCTTGGCTTATTTATTCAATTAATGAGTTGAAGTTAGAAAATATACTTTTAACTCGTAAAAATTTTTGAACTTTTAATATTGTTTGTATACAAGCAAACAATTAAATAAGCAGCAAAAATGCTACTCTTTTATCCTATATATCTATCATCCTAATACATGAATACTGCAGGACTAAAGAGGACGGGGAAGAGCTGCCGTCTACGGTGGCTAAACTATCTCCGGCCAGATGTACGCCGCGGCAACATAACCGCAGAGGAGCAGCTCCTCATTCTTGAACTCCATTCACGTTGGGGAAACCGGTAATCTCCTATATGCCCATTTTCAACTGTTATTTTTTAATTATTTACAAACATTGATGTTTTGTTGCTTAACAAAGCCAAACTAATGGACGATATGTAATTATTAACATTCATGAACAGGTGGTCAAAGATCGCACAACATCTTCCTGGCAGGACAGACAACGAAATAAAGAATTATTGGAGGACAAGATTGCAAAAACACGCAAATGTCCTTGAAGGAATGAGGGCACTGATGGGCAGACCTCCCTGGCATGGAGTTTCAGAAGGACAGAGCTCCTTGGCAACTTCCAACAGCGGTGGTGATCTTTCTAATTCATCCTCTACTTCCAACTGTTATTATAACTACTTGGATGAAAGAGGAGAGGGCTGCTGGCCAAGCAAACCGGAGGGGTGGTTAGACTTTTCCCCGCTGCCCGACTTCGACAGTAACATGTTGGCTGGATTTTGTCAACATAATGCACTATATTAAAGTCTCTAATATGTATACATAATGTATCAACTATCATTTGAGTCTATTTTTCACTACTTTTAGTTATAGATATGACCCTTTGCAACAAGATTATGTTTTTCTCTGTGGGTTTGATTTATGAAATATATTCAAACATAAAGGAGCTGGAGCGATCGACAAGGATGATTTGTGCTTGGCTTTGCTTAAAAAAATTTAAGCGCATTAGTTAGACGGGAGAAAATATTATGTCTGTTGTCCGAACAGTGACTCTGTAGTTGAATCCATGTAATACATTTGGTTCCACATTCGGGCGTCAAAGATGCAGCTAAAATTTGTTTGATGAATATGTTTCAGTCAATTTATAATTTTCTTAAAAAATAATATGAAAATATTTTCATATGTAACATCAAATTCATCAATTTTATATGTTAGCACTTTAATAGGAAAAGGAAGTTTTACCAAATTCAATGTTTTGCATGAAGTTACGTTCCCCAGTTGAAGAAGCAACCTCCACCGAAAAATGGGGCCTAGCAGCTGCAGCAAAATAGTCGAACACATGGCCCATCTGGAGTGCTGTTCAGCACGCCATATTCTGGAATGTCCTGTGCTTGAAGAACCTTGATGTATTATTACTAATTTTAACCTTTCTGATTAAGTTTTTGGGATGAATTATTTTGAAGTCCTATAATTATTTCAGAGATACTTGACTCAAATATGCTGTAAATTTGCAAACAAAGAAAATCAAAATTCGAAACAAAATCAATAAATTCTCCCAAATTTTGATTTTTTGGGAGAAGGTAAACCCAAAGGTCAATATGGATGATTCAAACCCGCTGCCTCATAATAAAAAACTACACTCTCAACTATTACGTCACATAGAAAACTACACTCAGTATTATGTCACGGATAAATGTGCTCCACTTGCTAAAAAATGCTGATTATTGAATATTGAGAATATGAAAGTAGAAGAAGAAACTACATTGCTCGTCTTCAGGAAATTGATGTACAAGAGAACAAAACTTCAGCATTTTAACAGTTTTTTTATTATTTTATTCAAACTAAGCTTCATTTAACTGAAAATTATATAAATACTATATTAGGTCAAATGACTTTTATAAAATATATAGTAATTATTAACTGCAGATATTAAAATACATGCATACATGCAAATAAATAATGTATCAAATCAAATTTGAGTTTAATTGAGCACATCTTCAACCACAAATGCATCGAATTCAAATTCTAGTAAAATAAACTTCAAAAGATTATTGACAGCTTCTGAGTTATGAGCATAATTATCAGCTTTACTCCAATCAGCATGCTTTAATGATAAGAGGGTACAATATATAGAAGAACAATTATCATGTGATCCATATAAACTAATCTAATTACAATCAATATTAATATAAAAAATGCACTTCAAATTAACAGCAAAAAGAAATGTAAAGCAATGCCACTAAATCCTGCCTTTATAAAATTTGCTATACCCCTAAGCTTGCAGCAACTTAAAAATTAGGAAAATTTACATACATACCACACGATTCTTATATATTTACATATCTAACACCCATAATTTGATATTTACACTTATAACATTATAACACCTTCATGTCATATTATAACACCTTCATGTCATAAACGTATGAATGAAAAGGTGTATTTATATTTAGAAAGGTATTGATGGTGATACTTTTTGACGTGGTGTTAAAGTTTTAAGTGGCAAGCATGTATATATGAATGTTTAGGCGTTACATACATAAATAAGTAAGAATTGTGTGGTATGTATGTAAATGCCCCCAAAATTATCATTATAACTGCTTGGGATCCTTAACAACCATATAGCCCAACAAATCCTCCCAACAAATCCTATGAGCATATCTTTACACATCAAATCATCTGTAACAAATCAAATCATTGATTAAGATAAATGAAATGGATAACATTATGATTGAAATTACAACATCTGACACAAAAAATGTAGCCAAATTTCTGATACAGGATAAGTAAAAAAATATTACATAAACATTCATTACTGTTGTAAACTAGACTCTTAATATGGAAATACTCAAAACAATGATTTATCTCATCCAAAAATAGCATAAAAAATACTAACTTCTGAATTCCACGAGCAAAAAAGGATGACTAAAAAGCTCATAGTTTTGGAACCACAAAGGTCTCCAAGAAAACTATCATCAGTTTATGTTTGCCACATACATACCTCCTTGAATGTGATATCACCTGCAACAAAAAAACGAGATGAAAGAGCGGCACAAAGCTTAAAACCATGGAAAATAAAGAGAAGTAGAAGGACGAGTGCACCTTCAGTGCTGAGCTGCAGGGCTCCAGTGGGAACTGCCTGAGGCCAGAGTTTTGGATGTGTGGATAGAGAGGGTTTGGACTCCGTGCCATTCTACACTGGGTGGTGGATATAAATGAGGGTGAGCATATCTTCATACTATTTGTTAAACTGGCTCCATCCATGCTCGAATGCACACTGGTTAGAAGCCAAGAGAAGAATCTCAGAAGGCCAGGTTCGAACTCTCGCATTGCCCGACAAAATTCTTTTTGGCTCCATCTAGGTTTAATCAAATCACGTCATAAATAAAAAAAACCAGAGTAAAAACGAAATTTACTAAACTTTGGGCAGGATTTACTATAAATCTTGCTTAACCCAATCAAAACCTGCAACCAAACAGCCGCTAAGACATCACACATGATATTTACCTCTTTAACATCACCATATACCTCTCTTCCTCGCCCATTTCAGCACAAATAAACTTCTTGCTGAAGTTTGATATGGACGGAACTTTGCATTGAAAGGGCCGTGAAACAGAAAAATTACGATTACAATAAATAACAAAATAGCCAATGAATCTACCAATGATAAAAAGGAAAAGGTTTAGGCTGTTTCAATGCCCCCAATGAAAAAGATTAGTTGAAAATAATAACTATACGTGAACTTTCAAATTTTTTGTGATGGTGAATCCAGCTGAAATGTGCAGGATACATCATAACCAAAACAGCCCAAATTTCTTTAGAAAAATAACTCCGTAACAGAGGATTTAAAGCTTAAAAGAAAAGTTTTTATGGTGCTTTCCTCAACACTGATGCTTAAGAAGAAGATTTCACAGGCTAGTGATCAACAGTAAAAGTCCCAAATGAATTTCATAGAGATTTTGAAGTAATATCAGCATGTGAGCTCCTCCATTTGAAAACATAAAACAAACACAAAAATACACTGCTAATGCAATTAGCAGCATGTAGGGCAGAATGAATTTTACAACTAAAAGAACCCATCAATCCATTCATAAAATGATGTGCTGAAATTATTTTGCTCGTATAGATGCATTTCATATCATCCACGGTTCGTATATGTCACCATAATTGGAGGAAAAAAAGAATGTGGCCAATAAAATAGAAAAGTGTTGTGAAAACCGACGATAATAAAGCGAAAAACAGGAACGAGAAAATTCACAAACAGAAAAACACAAAGGAAACACAGATTTACGTGGTTCGACAAATTAACTGGATGTTGGATTCAATGGCTTCCTTCCATACATCTTCCCACCGAGAGTTAATGTGAAATTATGTTGCAGGTGACTTTGGGAAGGTATATATGGCTAATGAAAAAGCTTTGGACGTGGTGGGGATTGGAGACGTTGATATTGCACTCCCTAACAAGAGCTAATGAACTTTACAAAAGATCAGACATATTTCTAAGTTGAAGAAAAACCTCATTTCATGTTGGGCAGCTCGATGAAGGTGGTCATTCAATAGTGTTCTTAGATAACACCTGGAAGGTTACCAAAGGAGCATTAGTACTGGCTCGTGGTAAGAAAACTGACACGCTATATATGACTACAGGTTTACTCAACACTGTTGATATTACAGTTACAAAGAGCACTACATATATGTAACATTGCAGGATTGGACACATGAGTTAGAAGGGCGTGAAAGAACTTCAGTCTAAAGTCAAGCTACCAGAACTGAAGTCAGTTGACCTCAGCATGTGTGAGAGTTGCATTATGGGGAAGCAGAAGAATGTCAGTTTCTTGAAAAGTAGCAGAGCGACAAAAACAGAAAAACTAGATCTTGTACACACAAATGTGTGGGGATCTTCTCCAGTGACATCTCTTAGAGGCTCTTATTACTTTGTCACATTCATTGATGACCACAGTAGAAATGTAAGGTTTGATAATCTACTAGAGGTCACAGTGCAAGACATGGATGAAAGTGATAAGGAGAGTGGGTCTTGGACACCTATTCCTATTGTTTCGCAGTTAGCTGCAGAGCCGTCCACCCCTAAAGCTAAAGTTCGCAGGTCAATTAGGAATAAATGTTCTCTTCAGCGTTACTCACCGACCTTGAATTACATTTTGTTGACAAATGGGATAGAACCACAAAGCTACGAGAAAACATTGCAGGATGAAATTTTGAACAAGTGGGAGCTAACCATGAAGGAGGAGAATAATTCCCTACTGGGAAATCAGGCATGAGAGCTGGCATAACTTCCACTAGGGAAGAAGAAATTGCACAACAAGTGGGTTTACCGAATAAAAATTGAGTTTTTGGGCCAGTAAGAGATACAAGGTTGAACATGTTGATAAAGACTTTCAGCATAGGCAAGATATTTCCCATGCAGTGGGAGTTGTAAGCAAATACATGAGTAACGCAGGAAAGAGCTTGGAGGTATAAGACTATGTTGACTAACGTTGTTACTCTTGAGAAACTGAAGTTGTGCGCAGCTTCAGTTGATTTTTTAGCTTGAAGACAGAGGATTTGAGTTGCAAAGATAGAGAATAACACGTTTGAAGAAAAAATCGATACACCCAGCAGGTGTTGCAGTCAGTGGACAAGTCTCTAAGTGGGAGAATTGTTGAGTTGTGAAAATCAGTCTACTTCTGGAAGTTTTTGTTATCTTTGGCAGTACTTGTTTACATGGCAGTTTCTCCTTTGTGACTTTTAATTAATCGTTGATTAATTAAATTATCTTGCAAATCTCTCTTATTTATGGAAATTAATTAATATTATTTCCTTAAAGTTTTTATTCTCTATTATAGCTTTGTCAAATTAATCTCCCGCTTCTTTAGCTATGGTAGGTCTCGCCACCATTAAATGCCTGTAGAAGAAGAATTAAGGCTTTTTTGAAGAAATTTGGTTTCCTTAATTTCTTGATGGGCTTTTCTATTATTTAAAGCTACAGGAGTGAAGAATCAATTCAGCTCAGTTGGGTGGCTGGCGGGAGAAGCAGAAGGAAATAAAAAGTTCTCCGTTAATTTCCTTGTGATTCTTCCGCTCGGTGTTGTTAGCTTATGGCAGAAGCAAAAGGAGAAACAATTGTTGCTGCTCTTCATTGTGACCTCTAATAGATCGGCAAATATTACATTTCTACTGCGGTCATCAATGAATGTGACATAGTAACGAGAGCCTCTAAGAGATGTCACTGGAGAATATCCCCACACATCTGTGTGTACAAGATACAGTTTTTCTGTCTTCATCACTTTGCTATTTTTCGGGAAACTGACAATTTTTTGCTTTCTCATAATACAATTCTCACACATTCTGAGATCAACTGACTTCAGCTCTCGTAGCTCGCCTTTGGACTGAAGTTTTTTCATGTCTCTTTGACTCATGTGTCCAAGCCTGCAATGTCACATATTTGCAGTGCTCTCTGCAACTGTAGTATCACCAGTGTTGAGTAAGCATGTAATCATATATAGTGTGTAAGTTTTCTTACCCCGAGCCAGTATTAATGCTCATTTGGTAAGCTTTCAGGTGCTATCTACAATACCACTAAATCACCACCCTCATTGAGTTGTCCAACATAAATGAAGTTTTTCTTCAAATCAAAAATGTGTTTGATATTTTGCAAAGTCTATTAGCTATTGTTAGGGAGTGCAATATCAGCGTCTTCAATCTCCACCATGTCCAAAGCTTTTCCATCAACCAGATATATCTTCTGAAAGTCACCTGCAACATAATTTCGCATTAACTCCCGATGAGAATATGTATGGAAGGAAGCCCATGAATCCAGCATTCAGTCATCAACAGAACTGTGAACTGTCAGCAGTAGCGCATCTTGTACAACTTAGTTATAACATTAGCACTATCATTCTTCTTCTGTTTGGGATTCATGTAGTTCATTTTCATGAGATCAGTTTTGTCACAGTTCTAACAGGTTGTTTGCTGACCAGACTTTGATTTTGATCTTTTTCTGTTTGAGTTCTTGTCATGTGATCTCTATATGAAATCAACATTCAATGTCGAACTCAAACCCAATGTCTCGCTAGAATATTTCTTGCGCAGCTCCTCAGCCAAAATCAAATAAAAAATATCATCATATTTCAGTTTATATTTACCTGCAAAACTGCTAAGTGTCATCCTCATGGTTTCTCAGCTATTTGGCAATAAAGACAATAAATAGTATTGAAATCATTCAGATGTTGTGCAATAGAGGTACCCTCCGTCATCTTTAAATTGAATAACTTTTTCATTAAGTGCACCTAATTATTCGTCAGTCTTTTTAAACATACTTGATAAAGCCGCCATGAGATCTGTAGTAGTCCCCTCCTTGATGACGTTGTGAGAAACCGACCTTGTCAGAGTTAATCGTACAACCTCCAGAACCTATAGATCCAACAGATTTCATTCTGCCTCGTCCATCTTATCCAGCTTCTTTTCCAATAACGACAGATGAAGTTTCTTCCCATAGAGACAGTCTTTTATCTGCAACATCCAGTAACCAAATTTTTTGTCATTAAACTTCTTGATCCCTAATGTCATCACTTCGTCTTCAACCATCGTTCTTCCTTAGATCTAAAATCACGGCTCGGATACCAAACATTAAGAAAAATGATGGCAATAAAGTGAAAAACTGGAATGAGAAAATTCACAAACAGAAAAACACAGTGAAAATACACAAATTTACGTGGCTCGACAAATTGCCTACATCCACGGAGTTGCAGAGGATTTTATTAGCTAAGGATTGCACCCGTCAAACGCTCGACGATTACAATAAAAGCTCTCACTTTCTCTTCCTCTCTCTCTACCTCCTCTCTCCTCCTTTCTCTCTCTTACTCTACCCAAGAGAGCTACAGTCGAAGGAACGAGGAGTTTAAAAAGAAGAGCAACAACAATTGTTTCTCCTTTTGTTTATGTCGTAATCCAACAACACCGAGAGGAAGAACCCCAAGGAAATTAATGGAGAGCTTTTTATTTCCTTCTTCTTCTCTCGTCAGCACCCAGCTGAGCCGAATTAACTCTTCACTCATGTAGCTTTAAATAGAAAAGCCCATCAAGAAACTAAGGAAGCCATTTTTTTTTCTGAAAAGCCTTAATTCTTCTTCTACAGACATTTAATGGTGACGAGACCTACCAAGGCTAAAGAAGCGGGAGATTAGTTTGACAAAGCTATAACATGGAAGAAAAACTATAAGGAAATAAGGTTAATTAACTTTCATAAATAAGAGAGCTTTGCAAGATAATTTAATTAATCAACGATTAATTAAATGCCATGAAGGAGAAACTATCATGTTAACAAGTGCTGCCAAAGATGCCGAAAACTTCCAAAAGTGGACCGGTTTCCACAACTCAACAAAAACTTAACAGGTGGGATCTCTTACTTCCAATAGTTATAGTTACAAACTACAGCGCACTATTTCAAAAAATCCTGAACAATAGGGTGACAGAAGTTCTTAGTATCACAGAGGAAGGGAGAAAAACAATAAAATGAAAATTAAGACAGGTTTGGTATAGTTACTGGGGATTTACCTTCTTATTACCGTGTTATTAAAATAAAATACAATTGTTTGGCGGTTCTGATCTTTGGAATCATTTCAGATCTTCAGTAACCAGGGCTTCTTCTTTCTGGTTAGGAGGAGAAATGGCATGCAGAAATAATTATTAATAAATACAATATATACGCAGACGTGCATGCCTACTGGTTAGCAGCCCAAGAATCAACGTGTGCAAACACCACGTTTGAACAAACTAAGAAAAATCAGTCTGCCTCTGCCAGAAAACTCCCTGAAGAATTCAACATTTGGTGCAACTTGGTACATGTTTGATTGCTAGGGAGAAAGTTCTTCCCCTCCATTATTGATAACATTTCTGAGCAAAAATCAAAGTATCCCTCTGCCAAGAGAGTGTCTTTCAATATTCTACAAGCAATTTCATCGTAATTATAATCCCCCGTAAATAAATCATGAAAAACTTGTTTGGCCTTCTCAAAGTTCCCTCCATGACAAAGTCCCGAAATAAGAAGCCGGTAGGATTCCAAATGTGGCGGACCAACTGACGATACCATGGAATCCATAAACTCCGAGGCTTCATCATATAGTTTCAACCTGCAACAGCAGCTTATTAAATAAGTAAAAGTCTCTTTATTGGGTGATTTTCCATCTTTCTGCATTTGGATGAACAAAAATTTTGCTTCTTCAAACCGATTCATTTTGCAGAATCCATTTATGAGGGTATTGTAGGTTCTTATGCTAGGAATGCAACCGAATTTGTGCATCTCCTGCACAAGGTTTAAGACTGTATCCATCTCCAATACCTTCCACATGACTTCAGAACTAAAGGAGATCAAAGAACCATTTTTCTTTTCAATGATAAGCTTAAATAAAATAGAAAACGTCACATCATTTGGTTCAATTCCTGCT